>NW_026293148.1:0-255425 GCF_026419915.1 Harpia harpyja | reverse complement strand
CGGCCGAGCGCCATGAGATGTTGCGTCTCTGGGAAAGCACAGATCCCCAGTGCTGTTGTGCCTGTAGATAGGGTTCCAAGGATAGGTGAAGAGCAGTAGCATTCAGGGCTGTGCCCTTCCTTGTGGGAGAAGGAGCCGGACGTTTGCCTCTCGGCAAGAGGCACTGCTGCTGCCGAGCGCCATGAGATGTTGAGTCTCTGGGAAAGCACAGATTCCCAGTGCTGTTGTGCCTGTAGATAGGGTGCCAAAGCACCGTGAAGAGCTGCAATAGCTTTCAGGGCTGGGCCCTTCCTTGTGGGAGAAGGAGCCAGACGTTTGCCTTTTCGACAAGAGGCTCTTTCGCTGCTGAGCGCTATGAGATGTTGCCTCTCTGGGAAAGCACAGATCCCCAGTGCTGTTGTGCCTGTAGATAGGGCGCCAAGGCACCGTGAGGAGCAGCAAGAGCTTTCAGGGCTGGGCCCTTCCTTGTGGGAGAAGGAGACGGACGTTTGCCATTTCGGCAAGAGACTCTGCCGCGGCCGAGCGCCATGAGATGTTGACTGTCTGGGAAAGCACAGTTCCCCAGTGCTGTTGTGCCTGTAGATAGGGTTCCAAGGGTAGGTGAAGAGCAGCAAGAGCTTTCAGGGCTGGGCCATTCCTTGTGGGAGAAGGAGACGGACGTTTGCCTTTTCGGCAAGAGGCTCTGCCGCGGGCCGAGCGCCATGAGATGTTGCGTCTCTGGGAAAGCACAGATCCCCACTGCTGTTGTGCCTGTAGATAGGGTTCCAAGGGTAGGTGAAGAGCAGCAAGAGCTTTCAGGGCTGGGCCCTTCCTTGTGGGAGAAGGAGACGGACGTTTGCCTTCTCGGCAAGAGGCTCTTTCGCTGCTGAGCGCTATGAGATGTTGCGTCTCTGGGAAAGCACAGATCCCCAGTGCTGTTGTGCCTGTAGATAAGGCGCCAAGGGTAGGTGAAGAGCAGCAAGAGCTTTCAGGGCTGGGCCCTTCCTTGTGGGAGAAGGAGACGGACGTTTGCCTTCTCGGCAAGAGGCTCATTCGCTGCCGAGCGCCATGAGGTGTTGCGTATATGGGAAAGCACAGATCCCCACTGCTGTTGTGCCTGTAGATAGGGCGCCAAGGGTAGGTGAAGAGCAGCAAGAGCTTTCAGGGCTGGGCCCTTCCTTGTGGGAGAAGGAGCCGGACGTTTGCCTTCTCGGTAAGAGGCTCTGCCGCGGCCGAGCGCCATGAGATGTTGCGTCTCTGGGAAAGCACAGATCCCCAGTGCTGTTGTGCCTGTAGATAGGGCGCCAAGGCACCGTGAAGAGCAGCAAGAGCTTTCAGGGCTGGGCCCTTCCTTGTGGCAGAAGGAGCCGGACGTTTGCCTTCTCGGCAAGAGGCTCTGCCGCGGCCGAGCGACATGACATGTTGCGTCTCTGGGAAAGCACAGATCCCCAGTGCTGTTGTGCCTGTAGATAGGGCGCCAAGGGTAGGTGAAGAGCAGCAAGAGCTTTCAGGGCTGGGCCCTTCCTTGTGGGAGAAGGAGCCGGACGTTTGCCTTCTCAGCAAGAGGCTCTTTCGCTGCCGAGCGCCATGAGATGTTGAGTCTCTGGGAAAGCACAGATCCCCAGTGCTGTTGTGGCTGTAGATAGGGCGCCAAGGCACCGTGAGGAGCAGCAAGAGCTTTCAGGGCTGGGCCCTTCCTTATGGGAGAAGGAGACGGACGTTTGCCTTTTCGGCAAGAGGCTCTGCCGCGGCCGAGCGACATGACATGTTGCGTCTCTGGGAAAGCACAGATCCCCAGTGCTGTTGTGCCTGTAGATAGGGTGCCAAGGGTAGGTGAAGAGCAGCAAGAGCTTTCAGGGCTGGGCCCTTCCTTGTGGGAGAAGGAGACGGACGTTTGCCTTCTCGGCAAGAGGCACTGCTGCTGCCGAGCGCCATGAGATGTTGAGTCTCTGGGAAAGCACAGATTCCCAGTGCTGTTGTGCCTGTAGATAGGGTGCCAAAGCACCGTGAAGAGCTGCAAGAGCTTTCAGGGCTGGGCCCTTCCTTGTGGGAGAAGGAGCCGGACGTTTGCCTTTTCGGCAAGAGGCTCTGCCGCGGCCGAGCGACATGACATGTTGCGTCTCTGGGAAAGCACAGATCCCCAGTGCTGTTGTGCCTGTAGATAGGGCGCCAAGGGTAGGTGAAGAGCAGCAAGAGCTTTCAGGGCTGGGCCCTTCCTTGTGGGAGAAGGAGACGGACGTTTGCCTTCTCGGTAAGAGGCTCTGCCGCGACCGAGCGCCATGAGATGTTGCGTCTCTGGGAAAGCACAGATCCCCAGTGCTGTTGTGCCTGTAGATAGGGCGCCAAGGCACCGTGAAGAGCAGCAAGAGCTTTCAGGGCTGGGCCCTTCCTTGTGGGAGAAGGAGCCGGACGTTTGCCTTCTCGGCAACAGGCTCATTCGCTGCCGAGCGCCATGAGATGTTGCGTCTATGGGAAAGCGCAGATCCCCAGTGCTGTTGTGCCTGTAGATAGGGTTCCAAGGGTAGGTGAAGAGCAGCAAGAGCTTTCAGGGCTGGGCCCTTCCTTGTGGGAGAAGGAGCCGGACGTTTGCCTTTTCGGCAAGAGGCTCTGCCGCGGCCGAGCGCCATGAGATGTTGCGTCTCTGGGAAAGCACAGATCCCCAGTGCTGTTGTGCCTGTAGATAGGCCGCCAAGGGTAGGTGAAGAGCAGCAAGAGCTTTCAGGGCTGGGCCCTTCCTTGTGGGAGAAGGAGCCTGATGTTTGCCTTTTCGGCAAGAGGCTATTTCGCTGCCAAGATCCATGAGATGTTGCGTCTCTGGGAAAGCGCAGATCCCCAGTGCTGTTGTGCCTGTAGATAGGGTTCCAAGGATAGGTGAAGAGCAGCAGCAGCATTCAGGGCTGGGCCCTTCCTTGTGGGAGAAGGAGACGGACGTTTGCCATTTCGGCAAGAGGCACTGCTGCTGTCGAGCGCCATGAGATGTTGAGTCTCTGGGAAAGCACAGATCCCCACTGCTGTTGTGCCTGTAGATAGGGTTCCAAGGGTAGGTGAAGAGCAGCAAGAGCTTTCAGGGCTGGGCCCTTCCTTGTGGGAGAAGGAGACGGACGTTTCCCTTCTCGGCAAGAGGCTCTTTCGCTGCTGAGCGCTATGAGATGTTGCCTCTCTGGGAAAGCACAGATCCCCAGTGCTGTTGTGCCTGTAGATAAGGCGCCAAGGCACCGTGAAGAGCAGCAAGAGCTTTCAGGGCTGGGCCCTTCCTTGTGGGAGAAGGAGACGGACGTTTGCCTTCTCGGCAAGAGGCTCATTCGCTGCCGAGCGCCATGAGGTGTTGCGTATATGGGAAAGCACAGATCCCCAGTGCTGTTGTGCCTGTAGATAGGGCGCCAAGGGTAGGTGAAGAGCAGCAAGAGCTTTCAGGGCTGGGCCCTTCCTTGTGGGAGAAGGAGCCGGACGTTTGCCTTTTCGGCAAGAGGCTCTGCCGCGGCCGAGCGCCATGAGATGTTGCGTCTCTGGGAAAGCGCAGATCCCCAGTGCTGTTGTGCCTGTAGATAGGGTTCCAAGGATAGGTGAAGAGCAGCAGCAGCATTCAGGGCTGGGCCCTTCCTTGTGGGAGAAGGAGACGGACGTTTGCCATTTCGACAAGAGGCTCTTTCGCTGCTGAGCGGTATGAGATGTTGCCTCTCTGGGAAAGCACAGATCCCCAGTGCTGTTGTGCCTGTAGATAGGGCGCCAAGGCACCGTGAAGAGCAGCAAGAGCTTTCAGGGCTGGGCCCTTCCTTGTGGGAGAAGGAGCCGGACGTTTGCCTTCTCGGCAAGAGGCTCTTTCGCTGCTGAGCGCTATGAGATGTTGCCTCTCTGGGAAAGCACAGATCCCCAGTGCTGTTGTGCCTGTAGATAGGGCGCCAAGGCACCGTGAAGAGCAGCAAGAGCTTTCAGGGCTGGGCCCTTCCTTGTGGGAGAAGGAGCCGGACGTTTGCCTTCTCGGCAAGAGGCTCTGCCGCGGCCGAGCGCCATGAGATGTTGCGTCTCTGGGAAAGCACAGATCCCCAGTGCTTTTGTGCCTGTAGATAGGGCGCCAAGGGTAGGTGAAGAGCAGCAAGAGCTTTCAGGGCTGGGCCCTTCCTTGTGGGAGAAGGAGCCGGACGTTTGCCTTCTCGGCAAGAGGCACTGCTGCTGCCGAGCGCCATGAGATGTTGAGTCTCTGGGAAAGCACAGATTCCCAGTGCTGTTGTGCCTGTAGATAGGGTGCCAAAGCACCGTGAAGAGCTGCAAGAGCTTTCAGGGCTGGGCCCTTCCTTGTGGGAGAAGGAGCCGGACGTTTGCCATTTCGGCAAGAGCCTCTGCCGCGGCCGAGCGCCATGAGATGTTGCGTCTCTGGGAAAGCACAGTTCCCCAGTGCTGTTGTGCCTGTAGATAGGGTTCCAAGGGTAGGTGAAGAGCAGCAAGAGCTTTCAGGGCTGGGCCCTTCCTTGTGGGAGAAGGAGCCGGACGTTTGCCTTCTCGGTAAGAGGCTCTGCCGCGACCGAGCGCCATGAGATGTTGCGTCTCTGGGAAAGCACAGATCCCCAGTGCTGTTGTGCCTGTAGATAGGGCGCCAAGGCACCGTGAAGAGCAGCAAGAGCTTTCAGGGCTGGGCCCTTCCTTGTGGGAGAAGGAGCCGGACGTTTGCCTTCTCGGCAACAGGCTCATTCGCTGCCGAGCGCCATGAGATGTTGCGTCTATGGGAAAGCGCAGATCCCCAGTGCTGTTGTGCCTGTAGATAGGGTTCCAAGGGTAGGTGAAGAGCAGCAAGAGCTTTCAGGGCTGGGCCCTTCCTTGTGGGAGAAGGAGCCGGACGTTTGCCTTTTCGGCAAGAGGCTCTGCCGCGGCCGAGCGCCATGAGATGTTGCGTCTCTGGGAAAGCACAGATCCCCAGTGCTGTTGTGCCTGTAGATAGGGCGCCAAGGCACCGTGAAGAGCAGCAAGAGCTTTCAGGGCTGGGCCCTTCCTTGTGGGAGAAGGAGCCTGATGTTTGCCTTTTCGGCAAGAGGCTATTTCGCTGCCAAGAGCCATGAGATGTTGCGTCTCTGGGAAAGCACAGATCCCCAGTGCTGTTGTGCCTGTAGATAGGGTTCCAAGGATAGGTGAAGAGCAGCAGCAGCATTCAGGGCTGGGCCCTTCCTTGTGGGAGAAGGAGACGGACGTTTGCCATTTCGACAAGAGGATCTTTCGCTGCTGAGCGGTATGAGATGTTGCCTCTCTGGGAAAGCACAGATCCCCAGTGCTGTTGTGCCTGTAGATAGGGCGCCAAGGCACCGTGAAGAGCAGCAAGAGCTTTCAGGGCTGGGCCCTTCCTTGTGGGAGAAGGAGCCGGACGTTTGCCTTCTCGGCAAGAGGCTCTTTCGCTGCTGAGCGCTATGGGATGTTGCCTCTCTGGGAAAGCACAGATCCCCAGTGCTGTTGTGCCTGTAGATAAGGCGCCAAGGCACCGTGAAGAGCAGCAAGAGCTTTCAGGGCTGGGCCCTTCCTTGTGGGAGAAGGAGCCGGACGTTTGCCTTCTCGGCAAGAGGCTCTGCCGCGGCCGAGCGCCATGAGATGTTGCGTCTCTGGGAAAGCACAGATCCCCAGTGCTGTTGTGCCTGTAGATAGGGCGCCAAGGGTAGGTGAAGAGCAGCAAGAGCTTTCAGGGCTGGGCCCTTCCTTGTGGGAGAAGGAGCCGGACGTTTGCCTTCTCGGTAAGAGGCTCTGCCGCGACCGAGCGCCATGAGATGTTGCGTCTCTGGGAAAGCACAGATCCCCAGTGCTGTTGTGCCTGTAGATAGGGCGCCAAGGCACCGTGAAGAGCAGCAAGAGCTTTCAGGGCTGGGCCCTTCCTTGTGGGAGAAGGAGCCGGACGTTTGCCTTCTCGGCAACAGGCTCATTCGCTGCCGAGCGCCATGAGATGTTGCGTCTATGGGAAAGCGCAGATCCCCAGTGCTGTTGTGCCTGTAGATAGGGTTCCAAGGGTAGGTGAAGAGCAGCAAGAGCTTTCAGGGCTGGGCCCTTCCTTGTGGGAGAAGGAGCCGGACGTTTGCCTTTTCGGCAAGAGGCTCTGCCGCGGCCGAGCGCCATGAGATGTTGCGTCTCTGGGAAAGCACAGATCCCCAGTGCTGTTGTGCCTGTAGATAGGCCGCCAAGGGTAGGTGAAGAGCAGCAAGAGCTTTCAGGGCTGGGCCCTTCCTTGTGGGAGAAGGAGCCTGATGTTTGCCTTTTCGGCAAGAGGCTATTTCGCTGCCAAGAGCCATGAGATGTTGCGTCTCTGGGAAAGCACAGATCCCCAGTGCTGTTGTGCCTGTAGATAGGGTTCCAAGGATAGGTGAAGAGCAGCAGCAGCATTCAGGGCTGGGCCCTTCCTTGTGGGAGAAGGAGACGGACGTTTGCCATTTCGACAAGAGGATCTTTCGCTGCTGAGCGGTATGAGATGTTGCCTCTCTGGGAAAGCACAGATCCCCAGTGCTGTTGTGCCTGTAGATAGGGCGCCAAGGCACCGTGAAGAGCAGCAAGAGCTTTCAGGGCTGGGCCCTTCCTTGTGGGAGAAGGAGCCGGACGTTTGCCTTCTCGGCAAGAGGCTCTTTCGCTGCTGAGCGCTATGGGATGTTGCCTCTCTGGGAAAGCACAGATCCCCAGTGCTGTTGTGCCTGTAGATAAGGCGCCAAGGCACCGTGAAGAGCAGCAAGAGCTTTCAGGGCTGGGCCCTTCCTTGTGGGAGAAGGAGCCGGACGTTTGCCTTCTCGGCAAGAGGCTCTGCCGCGGCCGAGCGCCATGAGATGTTGCGTCTCTGGGAAAGCACAGATCCCCAGTGCTGTTGTGCCTGTAGATAGGGCGCCAAGGGTAGGTGAAGAGCAGCAAGAGCTTTCAGGGCTGGGCCCTTCCTTGTGGGAGAAGGAGACGGACGTTTGCCTTCTCGGCAAGAGGCTCATTCGCTGCCGAGCGCCATGAGGTGTTGCGTCTCTGGGAAAGCACAGATCCCCAGTGCTGTTGTGCCTGTAGATAGGGCGCCAAGGGTAGGTGAAGAGCAGCAAGAGCTTTCAGGGCTGGGCCCTTCCTTGTGGGAGAGGGAGCCGGACGTTTGCCTTTTCGGAAAGAGGCTTTTTCGCTGCCGAGCGCCATGAGATGTTGCGTCTCTGGGAAAGCGCAGATCCCCAGTGCTGTTGTGCCTGTAGATAGGGTTCCAAGGATAGGTGAAGAGCAGCAGCAGCATTCAGGGCTGGGCCCTTCCTTGTGGGAGAAGGAGACGGACGTTTGCCATTTCGACAAGAGGCTCTTTCGCTGCTGAGCGGTATGAGATGTTGCCTCTCTGGGAAAGCACAGATCCCCAGTGCTGTTGTGCCTGTAGATAGGGCGCCAAGGCACCGTGAAGAGCAGCAAGAGCTTTCAGGGCTGGGCCCTTCCTTGTGGGAGAAGGAGCCGGACGTTTGCCTTCTCGGCAAGAGGCTCTTTCGCTGCTGAGCGCTATGGGATGTTGCCTCTCTGGGAAAGCACAGATCCCCAGTGCTGTTGTGCCTGTAGATAAGGCGCCAAGGCACCGTGAAGAGCAGCAAGAGCTTTCAGGGCTGGGCCCTTCCTTGTGGGAGAAGGAGCCGGACGTTTGCCTTCTCGGCAAGAGGCTCTGCCGCGGCCGAGCGCCATGAGATGTTGCGTCTCTGGGAAAGCACAGATCCCCAGTGCTGTTGTGCCTGTAGATAGGGCGCCAAGGGTAGGTGAAGAGCAGCAAGAGCTTTCAGGGCTGGGCCCTTCCGTGTGGGAGAAGGAGCCGGACGTTTGCCTTCTCGGCAAGAGGCACTGCTTCTGCCGAGCGCCATGAGATGTTGAGTCTCTGGGAAAGCACAGATTCCCAGTGCTGTTGTGCCTGTAGATAGGGTGCCAAAGCACCGTGAAGAGCTGCAAGAGCTTTCAGGGCTGGGCCCTTCCTTGTGGGAGAAGGAGCCAGACGTTTGCCTTTTCGACAAGAGGCTCTTTCGCTGCCTAGCGCCATGAGATGTTGCGTCTCTGGGAAAGCGCAGATCCCCAGTGCTGTTGTGCCTGTAGATAGGGTTCCAAGGATAGGTGAAGAGCAGCAGCAGCATTCAGGGCTGGGCCCTTCCTTGTGGGAGAAGGAGACGGACGTTTGCCATTTCGGCAAGAGGCACTGATGCTGTCGAGCGCCATGAGATGTTCAGTCTCTGGGAAAGCACAGATTCCCAGTGCTGTTGTGCCTCTAGATAGGGTGCCAAAGCACCGTGAAGAGCTGCAAGAGCTTTCAGGGCTGGGCCCTTCCTTGTGGGAGAAGGAGCCAGACGTTTGCCTTTTCGACAAGAGGCTCTTTCGCTGCTGAGCGCTATGAGATGTTGCCTCTCTGGGAAAGCACAGATCCCCAGTGCTGTTGTGCCTGTAGATAGGGCGCCAAGGGTAGGTGAAGAGCAGCAAGAGCTTTCAGGGCTGGGCCCTTCCTTGTGGGAGAAGGAGCCGGACGTTTGCCTTCTCGGCAAGAGGCTCATTCGCTGCCGATTGCCATGAGATGTTGCGTCTCTGGGAAAGCACAGATCCCCAGTGCTGTTGTGCCTGTAGATAGGCTGCCAAGTGTAGGTGAAGAGCAGCAAGAGCTTTCAGGGCTGGGCCCTTCCTTGTGGGAGAAGGAGCCGGACGTTTGCCTTTTCGGCAAGAGGCTCTTTCGCTGCCAAGAGCCATGAGATGTTGCGTCTCTGGGAAAGCGCAGATCCCCAGTGCTGTTGTGCCTGTAGATAGGGTTCCAAGGATAGGTGAAGAGCAGCAGCAGCATTCAGGGCTGGGCCCTTCCTTGTGGGAGAAGGAGCCGGACGTTTGCCATTTCGGCAAGAGGCACTGCTGCTGTCGAGCGCCATGAGATGTTGAGTCTCTGGGAAAGCACAGATTCCCAGTGCTGTTGTGCCTGTAGATAGGGTGCCAAAGCACCGTTAAGAGCTGCAAGAGCTTTCAGGGCTGGGCCCTTCCTTGTGGGAGAAGGAGCCAGACGTTTGCCTTCTCGGTAAGAGGCTCATTCGCTGCCGATTGCCATGAGATGTTGCGTCTCTGGGAAAGCACAGATCCCCAGTGCTGTTGTGCCTGTAGATAGGGCGCCAAGGCACCGTGAAGAGCAGCAAGAGCTTTCAGGGCTGGGCCCTTCCTTGTGGGAGAAGGAGCCGGACGTTTGCCTTCTCGGCAACAGGCTCATTCGCTGCCGAGCGCCATGAGATGTTGCGTCTATGGGAAAGCGCAGATCCCCAGTGCTGTTGTGCCTGTAGATAGGGTTCCAAGGGTAGGTGAAGAGCAGCAAGAGCTTTCAGGGCTGGGCCCTTCCTTGTGGGAGAAGGAGCCGGACGTTTGCCTTTTCGGCAAGAGGCTCTGCCGCGGCCGAGCGCCATGAGATGTTGCGTCTCTGGGAAAGCACAGATCCCCAGTGCTGTTGTGCCTGTAGATAGGCCGCCAAGGGTAGGTGAAGAGCAGCAAGAGCTTTCAGGGCTGGGCCCTTCCTTGTGGGAGAAGGAGCCTGATGTTTGCCTTTTCGGCAAGAGGCTATTTCGCTGCCAAGAGCCATGAGATGTTGCGTCTCTGGGAAAGCGCAGATCCCCAGTGCTGTTGTGCCTGTAGATAGGGTTCCAAGGATAGGTGAAGAGCAGCAGCAGCATTCAGGGCTGGGCCCTTCCTTGTGGGAGAAGGAGACGGACGTTTGCCATTTCGGCAAGAGGCACTGCTGCTGTCGAGCGCCATGAGATGTTGAGTCTCTGGGAAAGCACAGATCCCCACTGCTGTTGTGCCTGTAGATAGGGTTCCAAGGGTAGGTGAAGAGCAGCAAGAGCTTTCAGGGCTGGGCCCTTCCTTGTGGGAGAAGGAGACGGACGTTTCCCTTCTCGGCAAGAGGCTCTTTCGCTGCTGAGCGCTATGAGATGTTGCCTCTCTGGGAAAGCACAGATCCCCAGTGCTGTTGTGCCTGTAGATAGGGTTCCAAGGATAGGTGAAGAGCAGCAGCAGCATTCAGGGCTGGGCCCTTCCTTGTGGGAGAAGGAGACGGACGTTTGCCTTCTCGGCAAGAGGCTCATTCGCTGCCGAGCGCCATGAGGTGTTGCGTATATGGGAAAGCACAGATCCCCAGTGCTGTTGTGCCTGTAGATAGGGCGCCAAGGGTAGGTGAAGAGCAGCAAGAGCTTTCAGGGCTGGGCCCTTCCTTGTGGGAGAAGGAGCCGGACGTTTGCCTTTTCGGCAAGAGGCTCTGCCGCGGCCGAGCGCCATGAGATGTTGCGTCTCTGGGAAAGCGCAGATCCCCAGTGCTGTTGTGCCTGTAGATAGGGTTCCAAGGATAGGTGAAGAGCAGCAGCAGCATTCAGGGCTGGGCCCTTCCTTGTGGGAGAAGGAGACGGACGTTTGCCATTTCGACAAGAGGCTCTTTCGCTGCTGAGCGGTATGAGATGTTGCCTCTCTGGGAAAGCACAGATCCCCAGTGCTGTTGTGCCTGTAGATAGGGCGCCAAGGCACCGTGAAGAGCAGCAAGAGCTTTCAGGGCTGGGCCCTTCCTTGTGGGAGAAGGAGCCGGACGTTTGCCTTCTCGGCAAGAGGCTCTGCCGCGGCCGAGCGCCATGAGATGTTGCGTCTCTGGGAAAGCACAGATCCCCAGTGCTGTTGTGCCTGTAGATAGGGCGCCAAGGGTAGGTGAAGAGCAGCAAGAGCTTTCAGGGCTGGGCCCTTCCTTGTGGGAGAAGGAGACGGACGTTTGCCTTCTCGGCAAGAGGCACTGCTGCTGCCGAGCGCCATGAGATGTTGAGTCTCTGGGAAAGCACAGATTCCCAGTGCTGTTGTGCCTGTAGATAGGGTGCCAAAGCACCGTGAAGAGCTGCAAGAGCTTTCAGGGCTGGGCCCTTCCTTGTGGGAGAAGGAGCCGGACGTTTGCCATTTCGGCAAGAGCCTCTGCCGCGGCCGAGCGCCATGAGATGTTGCGTCTCTGGGAAAGCACAGTTCCCCAGTGCTGTTGTGCCTGTAGATAGGGTTCCAAGGGTAGGTGAAGAGCAGCAAGAGCTTTCAGGGCTGGGCCCTTCCTTGTGGGAGAAGGAGACGGACGTTTGCCTTCTCGGTAAGAGGCTCTGCCGCGACCGAGCGCCATGAGATGTTGCGTCTCTGGGAAAGCACAGATCCCCAGTGCTGTTGTGCCTGTAGATAGGGCGCCAAGGCACCGTGAAGAGCAGCAAGAGCTTTCAGGGCTGGGCCCTTCCTTGTGGGAGAAGGAGCCGGACGTTTGCCTTCTCGGCAACAGGCTCATTCGCTGCCGAGCGCCATGAGATGTTGCGTCTATGGGAAAGCGCAGATCCCCAGTGCTGTTGTGCCTGTAGATAGGGTTCCAAGGGTAGGTGAAGAGCAGCAAGAGCTTTCAGGGCTGGGCCCTTCCTTGTGGGAGAAGGAGCCGGACGTTTGCCTTTTCGGCAAGAGGCTCTGCCGCGGCCGAGCGCCATGAGATGTTGCGTCTCTGGGAAAGCACAGATCCCCAGTGCTGTTGTGCCTGTAGATAGGCCGCCAAGGGTAGGTGAAGAGCAGCAAGAGCTTTCAGGGCTGGGCCCTTCCTTGTGGGAGAAGGAGCCTGATGTTTGCCTTTTCGGCAAGAGGCTATTTCGCTGCCAAGAGCCATGAGATGTTGCGTCTCTGGGAAAGCACAGATCCCCAGTGCTGTTGTGCCTGTAGATAGGGTTCCAAGGATAGGTGAAGAGCAGCAGCAGCATTCAGGGCTGGGCCCTTCCTTGTGGGAGAAGGAGACGGACGTTTGCCATTTCGGCAAGAGGCACTGCTGCTGTCGAGCGCCATGAGATGTTGAGTCTCTGGGAAAGCACAGATCCCCACTGCTGTTGTGCCTGTAGATAGGGTTCCAAGGGTAGGTGAAGAGCAGCAAGAGCTTTCAGGGCTGGGCCCTTCCTTGTGGGAGAAGGAGACGGACGTTTCCCTTCTCGGCAAGAGGCTCTTTCGCTGCTGAGCGCTATGAGATGTTGCCTCTCTGGGAAAGCACAGATCCCCAGTGCTGTTGTGCCTGTAGATAAGGCGCCAAGGCACCGTGAAGAGCAGCAAGAGCTTTCAGGGCTGGGCCCTTCCTTGTGGGAGAAGGAGACGGACGTTTGCCTTCTCGGCAAGAGGCTCATTCGCTGCCGAGCGCCATGAGGTGTTGCGTATATGGGAAAGCACAGATCCCCAGTGCTGTTGTGCCTGTAGATAGGGCGCCAAGGGTAGGTGAAGAGCAGCAAGAGCTTTCAGGGCTGGGCCCTTCCTTGTGGGAGAAGGAGCCGGACGTTTGCCTTTTCGGCAAGAGGCTCTGCCGCGGCCGAGCGCCATGAGATGTTGCGTCTCTGGGAAAGCGCAGATCCCCAGTGCTGTTGTGCCTGTAGATAGGGTTCCAAGGATAGGTGAAGAGCAGCAGCAGCATTCAGGGCTGGGCCCTTCCTTGTGGGAGAAGGAGACGGACGTTTGCCATTTCGACAAGAGGCTCTTTCGCTGCTGAGCGGTATGAGATGTTGCCTCTCTGGGAAAGCACAGATCCCCAGTGCTGTTGTGCCTGTAGATAGGGCGCCAAGGCACCGTGAAGAGCAGCAAGAGCTTTCAGGGCTGGGCCCTTCCTTGTGGGAGAAGGAGCCGGACGTTTGCCTTCTCGGCAAGAGGCTCTTTCGCTGCTGAGCGCTATGAGATGTTGCCTCTCTGGGAAAGCACAGATCCCCAGTGCTGTTGTGCCTGTAGATAGGGCGCCAAGGCACCGTGAAGAGCAGCAAGAGTTTTCAGGGCTGGGCCCTTCCTTGTGGGAGAAGGAGCCGGACGTTTGCCTTCTCGGCAAGAGGCTCTTTCGCTGCTGAGCGCCATGAGATGTTGCGTCTCTGGGAAAGCACAGATCCCCAGTGCTGTTGTTCCTGTAGATAGGGCGCCAAGGGTTGGTGAAGAGCAGCAAGAGCTTTCAGGGCTGGGCCCTTCCTTGTGGGAGAAGGAGCCGGACGTTTGCCTTCTCGGCAAGAGGCTCATTCACTGCCGAGCGCCATGAGATGTTGCGTCTATGGGAAAGCACAGATCCCCAGTGCTGTTGTGCCTGTAGATAGGGTTCCAAGGGTAGGTGAAGAGCAGCAAGAGCTTTCAGGGCTGGGCCCTTCCTTGTGGGAGAAGGAGCCGGACGTTTGCCTTTTCGGCAAGAGGCTCTGCCGCGGCCGAGCGCCATGAGATGTTGCGTCTCTGGGAAAGCACAGATCCCCAGTGCTGTTGTGCCTGTAGATAGGCCGCCAAGGGTAGGTGAAGTGCAGCAAGAGCTTTCAGGGCTGGGCCCTTCCTTGTGGGAGAAGGAGCCGGACGTTTGCCTTTTCGGCAAGAGGCTCTTTCGCTGCCAAGAGCCATGAGATGTTGCGTCTCTGGGAAAGCGCAGATCCCCAGTGCTGTTGTGCCTGTAGATAGGGTTCCAAGGATAGGTGAAGAGCAGCAGCAGCATTCAGGGCTGGGCCCTTCCTTGTGGGAGAAGGAGACGGACGTTTGCCATTTCGGCAAGAGGCACTGCTGCTGTCGAGCGCCATGAGATGTTGAGTCTCTGGGAAAGCACAGATTCCCAGTGCTGTTGTGCCTGTAGATAGGGTGCCAAAGCACCGTTAAGAGCTGCAAGAGCTTTCAGGGCTAGGCCCTTCCTTGTGGGAGAAGGAGCCAGACGTTTGCCTTTTCGACAAGAGGCTCTTTCGCTGCTGAGCGGTATGAGATTTTGAGTCTCTGGGAAAGCACAGATCCCCAGTGCTGTTGTGCCTGTAGATAGGGCGCCAAGGCACCGTGAAGAGCAGCAAGAGCTTTCAGGGCTGGGCCCTTCCTTGTGGGAGAAGGAGCCGGACGTTTGCCTTCTCGGCAAGAGGCTCTTTCGTTGCTGAGCGCTATGAGATGTTGCCTCTCTGGGAAAGCACAGATCCCCAGTGCTGTTGTGCCTGTAGATAAGGCGCCAAGGCACCGTGAAGAGCAGCAAGAGCTTTCAGGGCTGGGCCCTTCCTTGTGGGAGAAGGAGATGGACGTTTGCCTTCTCGGCAAGAGGCTCTTTCGCTGCTGAGCGCTATGAGATGTTGCCTCTCTGGGAAAGCACAGATCCCCAGTGCTGTTGTGCCTGTAGATAAGGCGCCAAGGCACCGTGAAGAGCAGCAAGAGCTTTCAGGGCTGGGCCCTTCCTTGTGGGAGAAGGAGACGGACGTTTGCCTTCTCGGCAAGAGGCTCATTCGCTGCCGAGCGCCATGAGGTGTTGCGTATATGGGAAAGCACAGATCCCCAGTGCTGTTGTGCCTGTAGATAGGGTTCCAAGGATAGGTGAAGAGCAGCAGCAGCATTCAGGGCTGGGCCCTTCCTTGTGGGAGAAGGAGACGGACGTTTGCCATTTCGGCAAGAGGCACTGCTGCTGTCGAGCGCCATGAGATGTTGAGTCTCTGGGAAAGCACAGATCCCCAGTGCTGTTGTGCCTGTAGATAGGGTGCCAAAGCACCGTTAAGAGCTGCAAGAGCTTTCAGGGCTGGGCCCTTCCTTGTGGGAGAAGGAGCCAGACGTTTGCCTTTTCGACAGGAGGCTCTTTCGCTGCTGAGCGGTATGAGATTTTGAGTCTCTGGGAAAGCACAGATCCCCAGTGCTGTTGTGCCTGTAGATAGGGCGCCAAGGCACCGTGAAGAGCAGCAAGAGCTTTCAGGGCTGGGCCCTTCCTTGTGGGAGAAGGAGCCGGACGTTTGCCTTCTCGGCAAGAGGCTCTTTCGTTGCTGAGCGCTATGAGATGTTGCCTCTCTGGGAAAGCACAGATCCCCAGTGCTGTTGTGCCTGTAGATAAGGCGCCAAGGCACCGTGAAGAGCAGCAAGAGCTTTCAGGGCTGGGCCCTTCCTTGTGGGAGAAGGAGACGGACGTTTGCCTTCTCGGCAAGAGGCTCATTCGCTGCCGAGAGCCATTAGGTGTTGCGTATATGGGAAAGCACAGATCCCCAGTGCTGTTGTGCCCATAGATAGGGCGCCAAGGGTAGGTGAAGAGCAGCAAGAGCTTTCAGGGCTGGGCCCTTCCTTGTGGGAGAAGGAGCCGGACGTTTGCCTTTTCGGCAAGAGGCTCTTTCGCTGCCGAGCGCCATGAGATGTTGCGTCTCTGGGAAAGCGCAGATCCCCAGTGCTGTTGTGCCTGTAGATAGGGTTCCAAGGATAGGTGAAGAGCAGCAGCAGCATTCAGGGCTGGGCCCTTCCTTGTGGGAGAAGGAGACGGACGTTTGCCATTTCGACAAGAGGCTCTTTCGCTGCTGAGCGGTATGAGATGTTGCCTCTCTGGGAAAGCACAGATCCCCAGTGCTGTTGTGCCTGTAGATAGGGCGCCAAGGCACCGTGAAGAGCAGCAAGAGCTTTCAGGGCTGGGCCCTTCCTTGTGGGAGAAGGAGCCGGACGTTTGCCTTCTCGGCAAGAGGCTCTTTCGCTGCTGAGCGCTATGAGATGTTGCGTCTCTGGGAAAGCACAGATCCCCAGTGCTGTTGTGCCTGTAGATAGGGCGCCAAGGCACCGTGAAGAGCAGCAAGAGCTTTCAGGGCTGGGCCCTTCCTTGTGGGAGAAGGAGCCGGACGTTTGCCTTCTCGGCAAGAGGCTCTGCCGCGGCCGAGCGCCATGAGATGTTGCGTCTCTGGGAAAGCACAGATCCCCAGTGCTGTTGTGCCTGTAGATAGGGCGCCAAGGGTTGGTGAAGAGCAGCAAGAGCTTTCAGGGCTGGGCCCTTCCTTGTGGGAGAAGGAGCCGGACGTTTGCCTTCTCGGCAAGAGGCACTGCTGCTGCCGAGCGCCATGAGATGTTGAGTGTCTGGGAAAGCACAGATTCCCAGTGCTGTTGTGCCTGTAGATAGGGTGCCAAAGCACCGTGAAGAGCTGCAAGAGCTTTCAGGGCTGGGCCCTTCCTTGTGGGAGAAGGAGCCAGACGTTTGCCTTTTTGACAAGAGGCTCTTTCGCTGCTGAGCGCTATGATATGTTGCCTCTCTGGGAAAGCACAGATCCCCAGTGCTGTTGTGCCTGTAGATAGGGCGCCAAGGGTAGGTGAAGAGCAGCAAGAGCTTTCAGGGCTGGGCCCTTCCTTGTGGGAGAAGGAGCCGGACGTTTGCCATTTCAGCAAGAGCCTCTGCCGCGGCCGAGCGCCATGAGATGTTGCGTCTCTGGGAAAGCACAGTTCCCCAGTGCTGTTGTGCCTGTAGATAGGGTTCCAAGGGTAGGTGAAGAGCAGCAAGAGCTTTCAGGGCTGGGCCCTTCCTTGTGGGAGAAGGAGACGGACGTTTGCCTTCTCGGTAAGAGGCTCTGCCGCGGCCGAGCGCCATGAGATGTTGCGTCTCTGGGAAAGCACAGATCCCCAGTGCTGTTGTGCCTGTAGATAGGGCGCCAAGGGTTGGTGAAGAGCAGCAAGAGCTTTCAGGGCTGGGCCCTTCCTTGTGGGAGAAGGAGCCGGACGTTTGCCTTCTCGGCAAGAGGCTCATTCGCTGCCGAGCGCCATGAGATGTTGCGTCTATGGGAAAGCACAGATCCCCAGTGCTGTTGTGCCTGTAGATAGGGTTCCAAGGGTAGGTGAAGAGCAGCAAGAGCTTTCAGGGCTGGGCCCTTCCTTGTGGGAGAAGGAGCCGGACGTTTGCCTTTTCGGCAAGAGGCTCTGCCGCGGCCGAGCGCCATGAGATGTTGCGTCTCTGGGAAAGCACAGATCCCCAGTGCTGTTGTGCCTGTAGATAGGCCGCCAAGGGTAGGTGAAGTGCAGCAAGAGCTTTCAGGGCTGGGCCCTTCCTTGTGGGAGAAGGAGCCGGACGTTTGCCTTTTCGGCAAGAGGCTCTTTCGCTGCCAAGAGCCATGAGATGTTGCGTCTCTGGGAAAGCGCAGATCCCCAGTGCTGTTGTGCCTGTAGATAGGGTTCCAAGGATAGGTGAAGAGCAGCAGCAGCATTCAGGGCTGGGCCCTTCCTTGTGGGAGAAGGAGACGGACGTTTGCCATTTCGGCAAGAGGCACTGCTGCTGTCGAGCGCCATGAGATGTTGAGTCTCTGGGAAAGCACAGATTCCCAGTGCTGTTGTGCCTGTAGATAGGGTGCCAAAGCACCGTTAAGAGCTGCAAGAGCTTTCAGGGCTGGGCCCTTCCTTGTGGGAGAAGGAGCCAGACGTTTGCCTTTTCGACAAGAGGCTCTTTCGCTGCTGAGCGGTATGAGATTTTGAGTCTCTGGGAAAGCACAGATCCCCAGTGCTGTTGTGCCTGTAGATAGGGCGCCAAGGCACCGTGAAGAGCAGCAAGAGCTTTCAGGGCTGGGCCCTTCCTTGTGGGAGAAGGAGCCGGACGTTTGCCTTCTCGGCAAGAGGCTCTTTCGTTGCTGAGCGCTATGAGATGTTGCCTCTCTGGGAAAGCACAGATCCCCAGTGCTGTTGTGCCTGTAGATAAGGCGCCAAGGCACCATGAAGAGCAGCAAGAGCTTTCAGGGCTGGGCCCTTCCTTGTGGGAGAAGGAGATGGACGTTTGCCTTCTCGGCAAGAGGCTCTTTCGCTGCTGAGCGCTATGAGATGTTGCCTCTCTGGGAAAGCACAGATCCCCAGTGCTGTTGTGCCTGTAGATAAGGCGCCAAGGCACCGTGAAGAGCAGCAAGAGCTTTCAGGGCTGGGCCCTTCCTTGTGGGAGAAGGAGACGGACGTTTGCCTTCTCGGCAAGAGGCTCATTCGCTGCCGAGCGCCATGAGGTGTTGCGTCTATGGGAAAGCACAGATCCCCACTGCTGTTGTGCCTGTAGATAGGGCGCCAAGGGTAGGTGAAGAGCAGCAAGAGCTTTCAGGGCTGGGCCCTTCCTTGTGGGAGAAGGAGCCGGACGTTTGCCTTTTCGGCAAGAGGCTCTTTCGCTGCCGAGCGCCATGAGATGTTGCGTCTCTGGGAAAGCGCAGATCCCCAGTGCTGTTGTGCCTGTAGATAGGGTTCCAAGGATAGGTGAAGAGCAGCAGCAGCATTCAAGGCTGGGCCCTTCCTTGTGGGAGAAGGAGACGGACGTTTGCCATTTCGACAAGAGGCTCTTTCGCTGCTGAGCGGTATGAGATGTTGCCTCTCTGGAAAGCACAGATCCCCAGTGCTGTTGTGCCTGTAGATAGGGCGCCAAGGCACCGTGAAGAGCAGCAAGAGCTTTCAGGGCTGGGCCCTTCCTTGTGGGAGAAGGAGCCGGACGTTTGCCTTCTCGGCAAGAGGCTCTTTCGCTGCTGAGCGCTATGAGATGTTGCCTCTCTGGGAAAGCACAGATCCCCAGTGCTGTTGTGCCTGTAGATAGGGCGCCAAGGCACCGTGAAGAGCAGCAAGAGCTTTCAGGGCTGGGCCCTTACTTGTGGGAGAAGGAGCCGGACGTTTGCCTTCTCGGCAAGAGGCTCTGCCGCGGCCGAGCGCCATGAGATGTTGCGTCTCTGGGAAAGCACAGATCCCCAGTGCTGTTGTGCCTGTAGATAGGGCGCCAAGGGTAGGTGAAGAGCAGCAAGAGCTTTCAGAGCTGGGCCCTTCCTTGTGGGAGAAGGAGCCGGACGTTTGCCTTCTCGGCAAGAGGCACTGCTGCTGCCGAGCGCCATGAGATGTTGAGTCTCTGGGAAAGCACAGATTCCCAGTGCTGTTGTGCCTGTAGATAGGGTGCCAAAGCACCGTGAAGAGCTGCAAGAGCTTTCAGGGCTGGGCCCTTCCTTGTGGGAGAAGGAGCCAGACGTTTGCCTTTTCGACAAGAGGCTCTTTCGCTGCTGAGCGCTATGAGATGTTGCCTCTCTGGGAAAGCACAGATCCCCAGTGCTGTTGTGCCTGTAGATAGGCCGCCAAGGGTAGGTGAAGAGCAGCAAGAGCTTTCAGGGCTGGGCCCTTCCTTGTGGGAGAAGGAGCCGGACGTTTGCCTTTTCGGCAAGAGGCTCTTTCGCTGCCAAGAGCCATGAGATGTTGCGTCTCTGGGAAAGCGCAGATCCCCAGTGCTGTTGTGCCTGTAGATAGGGTTCCAAGGATAGGTGAAGAGCAGCAGCAGCATTCAGGGCTGGGCCCTTCCTTGTGGGAGAAGGAGACGGACGTTTGCCATTTCGGCAAGAGGCACTGCTGCTGTCGAGCGCCATGAGATGTTCAGTCTCTGGGAAAGCACAGATTCCCAGTGCTGTTGTGCCTCTAGATAGGGTGCCAAAGCACCGTGAAGAGCTGCAAGAGCTTTCAGGGCTGGGCCCTTCCTTGTGGGAGAAGGAGCCAGACGTTTGCCTTTTCGACAAGAGGCTCTTTCGCTGCTGAGCGCTATGAGATGTTGCCTCTCTGGGAAAGCACAGATCCCCAGTGCTGTTGTGCCTGTAGATAGGGCGCCAAGGGTAGGTGAAGAGCAGCAAGAGCTTTCAGGGCTGGGCCCTTCCTTGTGGGAGAAGGAGCCGGACGTTTGCCTTCTCGGCAAGAGGCTCATTCGCTGCCGATTGCCATGAGATGTTGCGTCTCTGGGAAAGCACAGATCCCCAGTGCTGTTGTGCCTGTAGATAGGGCGCCAAGGCACCGTGAAGAGCAGCAAGAGCTTTCAGGGCTGGGCCCTTCCTTGTGGGAGAAGGAGACGGACGTTTGCCTTTTCGGCAAGAGGCTCTTTCGCTGCAAAGAGCCATGAGATGTTGCGTCTCTGGGAAAGCGCAGATCCCCAGTGCTGTTGTGCCTGTAGATAGGGTTCCAAGGATAGGTGAAGAGCAGCAGCAGCATTCAGGGCTGGGCCCTTCCTTGTGGGAGAAGGAGCCGGACGTTTGCCATTTCGGCAAGAGGCACTGCTGCTGTCGAGCGCCATGAGATGTTGAGTCTCTGGGAAAGCACAGATTCCCAGTGCTGTTGTGCCTGTAGATAGGGTGCCAAAGCACCGTTAAGAGCTGCAAGAGCTTTCAGGGCTGGGCCCTTCCTTGTGGGAGAAGGAGCCAGACGTTTGCCTTTTCGACAAGAGGCTCTTTCGCTGCTGAGCGGTGTGAGATTTTGAGTCTCTGGGAAAGCACAGATCCCCAGTGCTGTTGTGCCTGTAGATAGGGCGCCAAGGCACCGTGAAGAGCAGCAAGAGCTTTCAGGGCTGGGCCCTTCCTTGTGGGAGAAGGAGCCGGACGTTTGCCTTCTCGGCAAGAGGCTCATTCGCTGCCGAGCGCCATGAGATGTTGCGTCTCTGGGAAAGCACAGATCCCCAGTGCTGTTGTGCCTCTAGATAGAGTTCCAAGGGTAGGTGAAGAGCAGCAAGAGCTTTCAGGGCTGGGCCCTTCCTTGTGGGAGAAGGAGCCGGACGTTTGCCATCTCGGCAAGAGGCTCTTTCGCTGCCGAGCGCCATGAGATGTTGAGTCTCTGGGAAAGCACAGATCCCCAGTGCTGTGTGCCTGTAGATAGGGCGCCAAGGCACCGTGAAGAGCAGCAAGAGCTTTCAGGGCTGGGCCCTTCCTTGTGGGAGAAGGAGCCGGACGTTTGCCTTCTCGGTAAGAGGCTGTGCCGCGGCCGAGCGCCATGAGATGTTGCGTCTCTGGGAAAGCACAGATCCCCAGTGCTGTTGTGCCTGTAGATAGGGCGCCAAGGCACTGTGAAGAGCAGCAAGAGCTTTCAGGGCTGGGCCCTTCCTTGTGGCAGAAGGAGCCGGACGTTTGCCTTTTCGGTAAGAGGCTCTGCCGCGGCCGAGCGACATGACATGTTGCGTCTCTGGGAAAGCACAGATCCCCAGTGCTGTTGTGCCTGTAGATAGGGCTCCAAGGGTAGGTGAAGAGCAGCAAGAGCTTTCAGGGCTGGGCCCTTCCTTGTGGGAGAAGGAGCCGGACGTTTGCCTTCTCGGCAAGAGGCTCTTTCGCTGCCGAGCGCCATGAGATGTTGAGTCTCTGGGAAAGCACAGATCCCCAGTGCTGTTGTGCCTGTAGATAGGGCGCCAAGGCACCGTGAGGAGCAGCAAGAGCTTTCAGGGCTGGGCCCTTCCTTGTGGGAGAAGGAGCCGGACGTTTGCCTTTTCGGCAAGAGGCTCTGCCGCGGCCGAGCGACATGACATGTTGCGTCTCTGGGAAAGCACAGATCCCCAGTGCTGTTGTGCCTGTAGATAGGGCGCCAAGGGTAGGTGAAGAGCAGCAAGAGCTTTCAGGGCTGGGCCCTTCCTTGTGGGAGAAGGAGCCGGACGTTTGCCATTTCGGCAAGAGGCTCTGCCGCGGCCGAGCGCCATGAGATGTTGAGTGTCTGGGAAAGCACAGTTCCCCAGTGCTGTTGTGCCTGTAGATAGGGTTCCAAGGGTAGGTGAAGAGCAGCAAGAGCTTTCAGGGCTGGGCCCTTCCTTGTGGGAGAAGGAGCCGGACGTTTGCCTTTTCGGCAAGAGGCTCTGCCGCGGCCGAGCGCCATGAGATGTTGCGTCTCTGGGAAAGCACAGATCCCCAGTGCTGTTGTGCCTGTAGATAGGGTTCCAAGGGTAGGTGAAGAGCAGCAAGAGCTTTCAGGGCTGGGCCCTTCCTTGTGGGAGAAGGAGACGGACGTTTGCCTTCTCGGCAAGAGGCTCATTCGCTGCCGAGCGCCATGAGGTGTTGCGTCTATGGGAAAGCACAGATCCCCAGTGCTGTTGTGCCTGTAGATAGGGCGCCAAGGGTAGGTGAAGAGCAGCAAGAGCTTTCAGGGCTGGGCCCTTCCTTGTGGGAGAAGGAGCCGGACGTTTGCCTTCTCGGCAAGAGGCTCTTTCGCTGCCGAGCGCCATGAGATGTTGAGTCTCTGGGAAAGCACAGATCCCCAGTGCTGTTGTGCCTGTAGATAGGGCGCCAAGGGTTGGTGAAGAGCAGCAAGAGCTTTCAGGGCTGGGCCCTTCCTTGTGGGAGAAGGAGCCGGACGTTTGCCTTCTCGGCAAGAGGCTCTTTCGCTGCCGAGCGCCATGAGATGTTGAGTCTCTGGGAAAGCACAGATCCCCAGTGCTGTGTGCCTGTAGATAGGGCGCCAAGGCACCGTGAAGAGCAGCAAGAGCTTTCAGGGCTGGGCCCTTCCTTGTGGGAGAAGGAGCCGGACGTTTGCCTTCTCGGTAAGAGGCTCTGCCGCGGCCGAGCGACATGACATGTTGCGTCTCTGGGAAAGCACAGATCCCCAGTGCTGTTGTGCCTGTAGATAGGGCGCCAAGGCACCGTGAAGAGCAGCAAGAGCTTTCAGGGCTGGGCCCTTCCTTGTGGCAGAAGGAGCCGGACGTTTGCCTTTTCGGTAACAGGCTCTGCCGCGGCCGAGTGACATGACATGTTGCGTCTCTGGGAAAGCACAGATCCCCAGTGCTGTTGTGCCTGTAGATAGGGCGCCAAGGGTAGGTGAAGAGCAGCAAGAGCTTTCAGGGCTGGGCCCTTCCTTGTGGGAGAAGGAGCCGGACGTTTGCCTTCTCGGCAAGAGGCTCTGCCGCGGCCGAGCGCCATGAGATGTTGCGTCTCTGGGAAAGCACAGATCCCCAGTGCTGTTGTGCCTGTAGATAGGGCTCCAAGGGTAGGTGAAGAGCAGCAAGAGCTTTCAGGGCTGGGCCCTTCCTTGTGGGAGAAGGAGCCGGACGTTTGCCTTCTCGGCAAGAGGCTCTTTCGCTGCGAGCGCTATGAGATGTTGCGTCTCTGGGAAAGCACAGATCCCCAGTGCTGTTGTGCCTGTAGATAAGGCGCCAAGGCACCGTGAAGAGCTACAAGAGCTTTCAGGGCTGGGCCCTTCCTTGTGGGAGAAGGAGACGGACGTTTGCCTTCTCGGCAAGAGGCTCATTCGCTGCCGAGCGCCATGAGATGTTGCGTCTCTGGGAAAGCACAGATCCCCAGTGCTGTTGTGCCTCTAGATAGGGTTCCAAGGGTAGGTGAAGAGCAGCAAGAGCTTTCAGGGCTGGGCCCTTCCTTGTGGGAGAAGGAGCCGGACGTTTGCCTTCTCGGCAAGAGGCTCTTTCGCTGCCGAGCGCCATGAGATGTTGAGTCTCTGGGAAAGCACAGATCCCCAGTGCTGTGTGCCTGTAGATAGGGCGCCAAGGCACCGTGAAGAGCAGCAAGAGCTTTCAGGGCTGGGCCCTTCCTTGTGGGAGAAGAGCCGGACGTTTGCCTTCTCGGTAAGAGGCTGTGCCGCGGCCGAGCGACATGACATGTTGCGTCTCTAGGAAAGCACAGATCCCCAGTGCTGTTGTGCCTGTAGATAGGGCGCCAAGGCACCGTGAAGAGCAGCAAGAGCTTTCAGGGCTGGGCCCTTCCTTGTGGGAGAAGGAGCCGGACGTTTGCCTTCTCGGCAAGAGGCTCTTTCGCTGCCGAGCGCCATGAGATGTTGAGTCTCTGGGAAAGCACAGATCCCCAGTGCTGTTGTGCCTGTAGATAGGGCACCAAGGCACCGTGAGGAGCAGCAAGAGCTTTCAGGGCTGGGCCCTTCCTTGTGGGAGAAGGAGCCGGACGTTTGCCTTTTCGGCAAGAGGCTGTGCCGCGGCCGAGCGACATGACATGTTGCGTCTCTGGGAAAGCACAGATCCCCAGTGCTGTTGTGCCTGTAGATAGGGCGCCAAGGGTAGGTGAAGAGCAGCAAGAGCTTTCAGGGCTGGGCCCTTCCTTGTGGGAGAAGGAGCCGGACGTTTGCCATTTCGGCAAGAGGCTCTGCCGCGGCCGAGCGCCATGAGATGTTGAGTGTCTGGGAAAGCACAGATCCCCAGTGCTGTTGTGCCTGTAGATAGGGCGCCAAGGGTAGGTGAAGAGCAGCAAGAGCTTTCAGGGCTGGGCCCTTCCTTGTGGGAGAAGGAGACGGACGTTTGCCTTCTCGGCAAGAGGCTCATTCGCTGCCGAGCGCCATGAGGTGTTGCGTCTATGGGAAAGCACAGATCCCCAGTGCTGTTGTGCCTGTAGATAGGGCGCCAAGGGTAGGTGAAGAGCAGCAAGAGCTTTCAGGGCTGGGCCCTTCCTTGTGGGAGAAGGAGCCGGACGTTTGCCTTTTCGGAAAGAGGCTTTTTCGCTGCCGAGCGCCATGAGATGTTGCGTCTCTGGGAAAGCGCAGATCCCCAGTGCTGTTGTGCCTGTAGATAGGGTTCCAAGGATAGGTGAAGAGCAGCAGCAGCATTCAGGGCTGGGCCCTTCCTTGTGGGAGAAGGAGACGGACGTTTGCCATTTCGACAAGAGGCTCTTTCGCTGCTGAGCGGTATGAGATGTTGCCTCTCTGGGAAAGCACAGATCCCCAGTGCTGTTGTGCCTGTAGATAGGGCGCCAAGGCACCGTGAAGAGCAGCAAGAGCTTTCAGGGCTGGGCCCTTCCTTGTGGGAGAAGGAGCCGGACGTTTGCCTTCTCGGCAAGAGGCTCTTTCGCTGCTGAGCGCTATGGGATGTTGCCTCTCTGGGAAAGCACAGATCCCCAGTGCTGTTGTGCCTGTAGATAAGGCGCCAAGGCACCGTGAAGAGCAGCAAGAGCTTTCAGGGCTGGGCCCTTCCTTGTGGGAGAAGGAGCCGGACGTTTGCCTTCTCGGCAAGAGGCTCTGCCGCGGCCGAGCGCCATGAGATGTTGAGTCTCTGGGAAAGCACAGATCCCCAGTGCTGTTGTGCCTGTAGATAGGGCGCCAAGGCACCGTGAGGAGCAGCAAGAGCTTTCAGGGCTGGGCCCTTCCTTGTGGGAGAAGGAGCCGGACGTTTGCCTTTTCGGCAAGAGGCTGTGCCGCGGCCGAGCGACATGACATGTTGCGTCTCTGGGAAAGCACAGATCCCCAGTGCTGTTGTGCCTGTAGATAGGGCGCCAAGGGTAGGTGAAGAGCAGCAAGAGCTTTCAGGGCTGGGCCCTTCCTTGTGGGAGAAGGAGCCGGACGTTTGCCATTTCGGCAAGAGGCTCTGCCGCGGCCGAGCGCCATGAGATGTTGAGTGTCTGGGAAAGAACAGTTCCCCAGTGCTGTTGTGCCTGTAGATAGGGTTCCAAGGGTAGGTGAAGAGCAGCAAGAGCTTTCAGGGCTGGGCCCTTCCTTGTGGGAGAAGGAGCCGGACGTTTGCCTTTTCGGCAAGAGGCTCTGCCGCGGCCGAGCGCCATGAGATGTTGCGTCTCTGGGAAAGCACAGATCCCCACTGCTGTTGTGCCTGTAGATACGGTTCCAAGGGTAGGTGAAGAGCAGCAAGAGCTTTCAGGGCTGGGCCCTTCCTTGTGGGAGAAGGAGACGGACGTTTGCCTTCTCGGCAAGAGGCTCTTTCGCTTCTGAGCGCTATGAGATGTTGCCTCTCTGGGAAAGCACAGATCCCCAGTACTGTTGTGCCTGTAGATAAGGCGCCAAGGCACCGTGAAGAGCAGCAAGAGCTTTCAGGGCTGGGCCCTTCCTTGTGGGAGAAGGAGACGGACGTTTGCCTTCTCGGCAAGAGGCTCATTCGCTGCCGAGCGCCATGAGGTGTTGCGTCTATGGGAAAGCACAGATCCCCAGTGCTGTTGTGCCTGTAGATAGGGCGCCAAGGGTAGGTGAAGAGCAGCAAGAGCTTTCAGGGCTGGGCCCTTCCTTGTGGGAGAAGGAGCCGGACGTTTGCCTTTTCGGAAAGAGGCTTTTTCGCTGCCGAGCGCCATGAGATGTTGCGTCTCTGGGAAAGCGCAGATCCCCAGTGCTGTTGTGCCTGTAGATAGGGTTCCAAGGATAGGTGAAGAGCAGCAGCAGCATTCAGGGCTGGGCCCTTCCTTGTGGGAGAAGGAGACGGACGTTTGCCATTTCGACAAGAGGCTCTTTCGCTGCTGAGCGGTATGAGATGTTGCGTCTCTGGGAAAGCACAGATCCCCAGTGCTGTTGTGCCTGTAGATAGGGCGCCAAGGCACCGTGAAGAGCAGCAAGAGCTTTCAGGGCTGGGCCCTTCCTTGTGGGAGAAGGAGCCGGACGTTTGCCTTCTCGGCAAGAGGCTCTTTCGCTGCTGAGCGCTATGGGATGTTGCCTCTCTGGGAAAGCACAGATCCCCAGTGCTGTTGTGCCTGTAGATAAGGCGCCAAGGCACCGTGAAGAGCAGCAAGAGCTTTCAGGGCTGGGCCCTTCCTTGTGGGAGAAGGAGCCGGACGTTTGCCTTCTCGGCAAGAGGCTCTGCCGCGGCCGAGCGCCATGAGATGTTGCGTCTCTGGGAAAGCACAGATCCCCAGTGCTGTTGTGCCTGTAGATAGGGCGCCAAGGGTAGGTGAAGAGCAGCAAGAGCTTTCAGGGCTGGGCCCTTCCTTGTGGGAGAAGGAGACGGACGTTTGCCTTCTCGGCAAGAGGCTCATTCGCTGCCGAGCGCCATGAGGTGTTGCGTCTATGGGAAAGCACAGATCCCCAGTGCTGTTGTGCCTGTAGATAGGGCGCCAAGGGTAGGTGAAGAGCAGCAAGAGCTTTCAGGGCTGGGCCCTTCCTTGTGGGAGAAGGAGCCGGACGTTTGCCTTTTCGGAAAGAGGCTTTTTCGCTGCCGAGCGCCATGAGATGTTGCGTCTCTGGGAAAGCGCAGATCCCCAGTGCTGTTGTGCCTGTAGATAGGGTTCCAAGGATAGGTGAAGAGCAGCAGCAGCATTCAGGGCTGGGCCCTTCCTTGTGGGAGAAGGAGACGGACGTTTGCCATTTCGACAAGAGGCTCTTTCGCTGCTGAGCGGTATGAGATGTTGCCTCTCTGGGAAAGCACAGATCCCCAGTGCTGTTGTGCCTGTAGATAGGGCGCCAAGGGTTGGTGAAGAGCAGCAAGAGCTTTCAGGGCTGGGCCCTTCCTTGTGGGAGAAGGAGCCGGACGTTTGCCTTCTCGGCAAGAGGCTCTTTCGCTGCTGAGCGCTATGGGATGTTGCCTCTCTGGGAAAGCACAGATCCCCAGTGCTGTTGTGCCTGTAGATAAGGCGCCAAGGCACCGTGAAGAGCAGCAAGAGCTTTCAGGGCTGGGCCCTTCCTTGTGGGAGAAGGAGCCGGACGTTTGCCTTCTCGGCAAGAGGCTCTGCCGCGGCCGAGCGCCATGAGATGTTGCGTCTCTGGGAAAGCACAGATCCCCAGTGCTGTTGTGCCTGTAGATAGGGCGCCAAGGGTAGGTGAAGAGCAGCAAGAGCTTTCAGGGCTGGGCCCTTCCTTGTGGGAGAAGGAGCCGGACGTTTGCCTTCTCGGCAAGAGGCACTGCTTCTGCCGAGCGCCATGAGATGTTGAGTCTCTGGGAAAGCACAGATTCGCAGTGCTGTTGTGCCTGTAGATAGGGTGCCAAAGCACCGTGAAGAGCTGCAAGAGCTTTCAGGGCTGGGCCCTTCCTTGTGGGAGAAGGAGCCAGACGTTTGCCTTTTCGACAAGAGGCTCTTTCGCTGCCTAGCGCCATGAGATGTTGCGTCTCTGGGAAAGCGCAGATCCCCAGTGCTGTTGTGCCTGTAGATAGGGTTCCAAGGATAGGTGAAGAGCAGCAGCAGCATTCAGGGCTGGGCCCTTCCTTGTGGGAGAAGGAGCCAGACGTTTGCCATTTCGGCAAGAGGCACTGCTGCTGTCGAGCGCCATGAGATGTTCAGTCTCTGGGAAAGCACAGATTCCCAGTGCTGTTGTGCCTCTAGATAGGGTGCCAAAGCACCGTGAAGAGCTGCAAGAGCTTTCAGGGCTGGGCCCTTCCTTGTGGGAGAAGGAGCCAGACGTTTGCCTTTTCGACAAGAGGCTCTTTCGCTGCTGAGCGCTATGAGATGTTGCCTCTCTGGGAAAGCACAGATCCCCAGTGCTGTTGTGCCTGTAGATAGGGCGCCAAGGGTAGGTGAAGAGCAGCAAGAGCTTTCAGGGCTGGGCCCTTCCTTGTGGGAGAAGGAGCCGGACGTTTGCCTTCTCGGCAAGAGGCTCATTCGCTGCCGATTGCCATGAGATGTTGCGTCTCTGGGAAAGCACAGATCCCCAGTGCTGTTGTGCCTGTAGATAGGCTGCCAAGGGTAGGTGAAGAGCAGCAAGAGCTTTCAGGGCTGGGCCCTTCCTTGTGGGAGAAGGAGCCGGACGTTTGCCTTTTCGGCAAGAGGCTCTTTCGCTGCCAAGAGCCATGAGATGTTGCGTCTCTGGGAAAGCGCAGATCCCCAGTGCTGTTGTGCCTGTAGATAGGGTTCCAAGGATAGGTGAAGAGCAGCAGCAGCATTCAGGGCTGGGCCCTTCCTTGTGGGAGAAGGAGCCGGACGTTTGCCATTTCGGCAAGAGGCACTGCTGCTGTCGAGCGCCATGAGATGTTGAGTCTCTGGGAAAGCACAGATTCCCAGTGCTGTTGTGCCTGTAGATAGGGTGCCAAAGCACCGTTAAGAGCTGCAAGAGCTTTCAGGGCTGGGCCCTTCCTTGTGGGAGAAGGAGCCAGACGTTTGCCTTTTCGACAAGAGGCTCTTTCGCTGCTGAGCGGTGTGAGATTTTGAGTCTCTGGGAAAGCACAGATCCCCAGTGCTGTTGTGCCTGTAGATAGGGCGCCAAGGCACCGTGAAGAGCAGCAAGAGCTTTCAGGGCTGGGCCCTTCCTTGTGGGAGAAGGAGCCGGACGTTTGCCTTCTCGGCAAGAGGCTCTTTCGTTGCTGAGCGCTATGAGATGTTGCCTCTCTGGGAAAGCACAGATCCCCAGTGCTGTTGTGCCTGTAGATAAGGCGCCAAGGCACCGTGAAGAGCAGCAAGAGCTTTCAGGGCTGGGCCCTTCCTTGTGGGAGAAGGAGCCGGACGTTTGCCTTCTCGGCAAGAGGCTCTGCCGCGGCCGAGCGCCATGAGATGTTGCGTCTCTGGGAAAGCACAGATCCCCAGTGCTGTTGTGCCTGTAGATAGGGCGCCAAGGGTAGGTGAAGAGCAGCAAGAGCTTTCAGGGCTGGGCCCTTCCTTGTGGGAGAAGGAGCCGGACGTTTGCCTTCTCGGCAAGAGGCTGTTTCGCTGCCGAGCGCCATGAGATGTTGCGTCTCTGGGAAAGCACAGATCCCCAGTGCTGTTGTGCCTGTAGATAGGGCGCCAAGGCACCGTGAAGAGCAGCAAGAGCTTTCAGGGCTGGCCCTTCCTTGTGGGAGAAGGAGCCGGACGTTTGCCTTCTCGGCAAGAGGCTCATTCGCTGCCGATTGCCATGAGATGTTGCGTCTCTGGGAAAGCACAGATCCCCAGTGCTGTTGTGCCTGTAGATAGGGCGCCAAGTGTAGGTGAAGAGCAGCAAGAGCTTTCAGGGCTGGGCCCTTCCTTGTGGGAGAAGGAGCCGGACGTTTGCCTTCTCGGCAAGAGGCACTGCTGCTGCCGAGCGCCATGAGATGTTGAGTCTCTGGGAAAGCACAGATTCCCAGTGCTGTTGTGCCTGTAGATAGGGTGCCAAAGCACCGTGAAGAGCTGCAAGAGCTTTCAGGGCTGGGCCCTTCCTTGTGGGAGAAGGAGCCAGACGTTTGCCTTTTCGACAAGAGGCTCTTTCGCTGCTGAGCGCTATGAGATGTTGCCTCTCTGGGAAAGCACAGATCCCCAGTGCTGTTGTGCCTGTAGATAGGGCGCCAAGGGTAGGTGAAGAGCAGCAAGAGCTTTCAGGGCTGGGCCCTTCCTTGTGGGAGAAGGAGCCGGACGTTTGCCTTCTCGGCAAGAGGCTCTTTCGCTGCCTAGCGCCATGAGATGTTGAGTCTCTGGGAAAGCACAGTTCCCCAGTGCTGTTGTGCCTGTAGATAGGGCACCAAGGGTTGGTGAAGAGCAGCAAGAGCTTTCAGGGCTGGGCCCTTCCTTGTGGCAGAAGGAGCCGGACTTTTGCCTTCTCGGCAAGAGGCTCTTTCGCTGCTGAGCGGTGTGAGATTTTGAGTCTCTGGGAAAGCACAGATCCCCAGTGCTGTTGTGCCTGTAGATAGGGCGCCAAGGCACCGTGAAGAGCAGCAAGAGCTTTCAGGGCTGGGCCCTTCCTTGTGGGAGAAGGAGCCGGACGTTTGCCTTCTCGGCAAGAGGCTCTTTCGTTGCTGAGCGCTATGAGATGTTGCCTCTCTGGGAAAGCACAGATCCCCAGTGCTGTTGTGCCTGTAGATAAGGCGCCAAGGCACCGTGAAGAGCAGCAAGAGCTTTCAGGGCTGGGCCCTTCCTTGTGGGAGAAGGAGCCGGACGTTTGCCTTCTCGGCAAGAGGCTCTGCCGCGGCCGAGCGCCATGAGATGTTGCGTCTCTGGGAAAGCACAGATCCCCAGTGCTGTTGTGCCTGTAGATAGGGCGCCAAGGGTAGGTGAAGAGCAGCAAGAGCTTTCAGGGCTGGGCCCTTCCTTGTGGGAGAAGGAGCCGGACGTTTGCCTTCTCGGCAAGAGGCTGTTTCGCTGCCGAGCGCCATGAGATGTTGCGTCTCTGGGAAAGCACAGATCCCCAGTGCTGTTGTGCCTGTAGATAGGGCGCCAAGGCACCGTGAAGAGCAGCAAGAGCTTTCAGGGCTGGGCCCTTCCTTGTGGGAGAAGGAGCCGGACGTTTGCCTTCTCGGCAAGAGGCTCATTCGCTGCCGATTGCCATGACATGTTGCGTCTCTGGGAAAGCACAGATCCCCAGTGCTGTTGTGCCTGTAGATAGGGCGCCAAGTGTAGGTGAAGAGCAGCAAGAGCTTTCAGGGCTGGGCCCTTCCTTGTGGGAGAAGGAGCCGGACGTTTGCCTTCTCGGCAAGAGGCACTGCTGCTGCCGAGCGCCATGAGATGTTGAGTCTCTGGGAAAGCACAGATTCCCAGTGCTGTTGTGCCTGTAGATAGGGTGCCAAAGCACCGTGAAGAGCTGCAAGAGCTTTCAGGGCTGGGCCCTTCCTTGTGGGAGAAGGAGCCAGACGTTTGCCTTTTCGACAAGAGGCTCTTTCGCTGCTGAGCGCTATGAGATGTTGCCTCTCTGGGAAAGCACAGATCCCCAGTGCTGTTGTGCCTGTAGATAGGGCGCCAAGGGTAGGTGAAGAGCAGCAAGAGCTTTCAGGGCTGGGCCCTTCCTTGTGGGAGAAGGAGCCGGACGTTTGCCTTCTCGGCAAGAGGCTCTTTCGCTGCCTAGCGCCATGAGATGTTGAGTCTCTGGGAAAGCACAGTTCCCCAGTGCTGTTGTGCCTGTAGATAGGGCACCAAGGGTTGGTGAAGAGCAGCAAGAGCTTTCAGGGCTGGGCCCTTCCTTGTGGCAGAAGGAGCCGGACGTTTGCCTTTTCGGAAAGAGGCTTTTTCGCTGCCGAGCGCCATGAGATGTTGCGTCTCTGGGAAAGCGCAGATCCCCAGTGCTGTTGTGCCTGTAGATAGGGTTCCAAGGATAGGTGAAGAGCAGCAGCAGCATTCAGGGCTGGGCCCTTCCTTGTGGGAGAAGGAGACGGACGTTTGCCATTTCGACAAGAGGCTCTTTCGCTGCTGAGCGGTATGAGATGTTGCCTCTCTGGGAAAGCACAGATCCCCAGTGCTGTTGTGCCTGTAGATAGGGCGCCAAGGCACCGTGAAGAGCAGCAAGAGCTTTCAGGGCTGGGCCCTTCCTTGTGGGAGAAGGAGCCGGACGTTTGCCTTCTCGGCAAGAGGCTCTTTCGCTGCTGAGCGCTATGGGATGTTGCCTCTCTGGGAAAGCACAGATCCCCAGTGCTGTTGTGCCTGTAGATAAGGCGCCAAGGCACCGTGAAGAGCAGCAAGAGCTTTCAGGGCTGGGCCCTTCCTTGTGGGAGAAGGAGCCGGACGTTTGCCTTCTCGGCAAGAGGCTCTGCCGCGGCCGAGCGCCATGAGATGTTGCGTCTCTGGGAAAGCACAGATCCCCAGTGCTGTTGTGCCTGTAGATAGGGCGCCAAGGGTAGGTGAAGAGCAGCAAGAGCTTTCAGGGCTGGGCCCTTCCTTGTGGGAGAAGGAGCCGGACGTTTGCCTTCTCGGCAAGAGGCACTGCTTCTGCCGAGCGCCATGAGATGTTGAGTCTCTGGGAAAGCACAGATTCCCAGTGCTGTTGTGCCTGTAGATAGGGTGCCAAAGCACCGTGAAGAGCTGCAAGAGCTTTCAGGGCTGGGCCCTTCCTTGTGGGAGAAGGAGCCAGACGTTTGCCTTTTCGACAAGAGGCTCTTTCGCTGCCTAGCGCCATGAGATGTTGCGTCTCTGGGAAAGCGCAGATCCCCAGTGCTGTTGTGCCTGTAGATAGGGTTCCAAGGATAGGTGAAGAGCAGCAGCAGCATTCAGGGCTGGGCCCTTCCTTGTGGGAGAAGGAGACGGACGTTTGCCATTTCGGCAAGAGGCACTGCTGCTGTCGAGCGCCATGAGATGTTCAGTCTCTGGGAAAGCACAGATTCCCAGTGCTGTTGTGCCTCTAGATAGGGTGCCAAAGCACCGTGAAGAGCTGCAAGAGCTTTCAGGGCTGGGCCCTTCCTTGTGGGAGAAGGAGCCAGACGTTTGCCTTTTCGACAAGAGGCTCTTTCGCTGCTGAGCGCTATGAGATGTTGCCTCTCTGGGAAAGCACAGATCCCCAGTGCTGTTGTGCCTGTAGATAGGCCGCCAAGGGTAGGTGAAAAGCAGCAAGAGCTTTCAGGGCTGGGCCCTTCCTTGTGGGAGAAGGAGCCGGACGTTTGCCTTCTCGGCAAGAGTCTCATTCGCTGCCGATTGCCATGAGATGTTGCGTCTCTGGGAAAGCACAGATCCCCAGTGCTGTTGTGCCTGTAGATAGGCTGCCAAGGGTAGGTGAAGAGCAGCAAGAGCTTTCAGGGCTGGGCCCTTCCTTGTGGGAGAAGGAGCCGGACGTTTGCCTTTTCGGCAAGAGGCTCTTTCGCTGCCAAGAGCCATGAGATGTTGCGTCTCTGGGAAAGCGCAGATCCCCAGTGCTGTTGTGCCTGTAGATAGGGTTCCAAGGATAGGTGAAGAGCAGCAGCAGCATTCAGGGCTGGGCCCTTCCTTGTGGGAGAAGGAGACGGACGTTTGCCATTTCGGCAAGAGGCACTGCTGCTGTCGAGCGCCATGAGATGTTGAGTCTCTGGGAAAGCACAGATTCCCAGTGCTGTTGTGCCTGTAGATAGGGTGCCAAAGCACCGTTAAGAGCTGCAAGAGCTTTCAGGGCTGGGCCCTTCCTTGTGGGAGAAGGAGCCAGACGTTTGCCTTTTCGACAAGAGGCTCTTTCGCTGCTGAGCGGTGTGAGATTTTGAGTCTCTGGGAAAGCACAGATCCCCAGTGCTGTTGTGCCTGTAGATAGGGCGCCAAGGCACCGTGAAGAGCAGCAAGAGCTTTCAGGGCTGGGCCCTTCCTTGTGGGAGAAGGAGCCGGACGTTTGCCTTCTCGGCAAGAGGCTCTTTCGTTGCTGAGCGCTATGAGATGTTGCCTCTCTGGGAAAGCACAGATCCCCAGTGCTGTTGTGCCTGTAGATAAGGCGCCAAGGCACCGTGAAGAGCAGCAAGAGCTTTCAGGGCTGGGCCCTTCCTTGTGGGAGAAGGAGCCGGACGTTTGCCTTCTCGGCAAGAGGCTCTGCCGCGGCCGAGCGCCATGAGATGTTGCGTCTCTGGGAAAGCACAGATCCCCAGTGCTGTTGTGCCTGTAGATAGGGCGCCAAGGGTAGGTGAAGAGCAGCAAGAGCTTTCAGGGCTGGGCCCTTCCTTGTGGGAGAAGGAGCCGGACGTTTGCCTTCTCGGCAAGAGGCTGTTTCGCTGCCGAGCGCCATGAGATGTTGCGTCTCTGGGAAAGCACAGATCCCCAGTGCTGTTGTGCCTGTAGATAGGGCGCCAAGGCACCGTGAAGAGCAGCAAGAGCTTTCAGGGCTGGGCCCTTCCTTGTGGGAGAAGGAGCCGGACGTTTGCCTTCTCGGCAAGAGGCTCATTCGCTGCCGATTGCCATGACATGTTGCGTCTCTGGGAAAGCACAGATCCCCAGTGCTGTTGTGCCTGTAGATAGGGCGCCAAGTGTAGGTGAAGAGCAGCAAGAGCTTTCAGGGCTGGGCCCTTCCTTGTGGGAGAAGGAGCCGGACGTTTGCCTTCTCGGCAAGAGGCACTGCTGCTGCCGAGCGCCATGAGATGTTGAGTCTCTGGGAAAGCACAGATTCCCAGTGCTGTTGTGCCTGTAGATAGGGTGCCAAAGCACCGTGAAGAGCTGCAAGAGCTTTCAGGGCTGGGCCCTTCCTTGTGGGAGAAGGAGCCAGACGTTTGCCTTTTCGACAAGAGGCTCTTTCGCTGCTGAGCGCTATGAGTTGCCTCTCTGGGAAAGCACAGATCCCCAGTGCTGTTGTGCCTGTAGATAGGGCGCCAAGGGTAGGTGAAGAGCAGCAAGAGCTTTCAGGGCTGGGCCCTTCCTTGTGGGAGAAGGAGCCGGACGTTTGCCTTCTCGGCAAGAGGCTCTTTCGCTGCCTAGCGCCACCATGAGATGTTGAGTCTCTGGGAAAGCACAGTTCCCCAGTGCTGTTGTGCCTGTAGATAGGGCACCAAGGGTAGGTGAAGAGCAGCAAGAGCTTTCAGGGCTGGGCCCTTCCTTGTGGCAGAAGGAGCCGGACATTTGCCTTCTCGGCAAGAGGCTCTTTCGCTGCTGAGCGGTGTGAGATTTTGAGTCTCTGGGAAAGCACAGATCCCCAGTGCTGTTGTGCCTGTAGATAGGGCGCCAAGGCACCGTGAAGAGCAGCAAGAGCTTTCAGGGCTGGGCCCTTCCTTGTGGGAGAAGGAGCCGGACGTTTGCCTTCTCGGCAAGAGGCTCTTTCGTTGCTGAGCGCTATGAGATGTTGCCTCTCTGGGAAAGCACAGATCCCCAGTGCTGTTGTGCCTGTAGATAAGGCGCCAAGGCACCGTGAAGAGCAGCAAGAGCTTTCAGGGCTGGGCCCTTCCTTGTGGGAGAAGGAGCCGGACGTTTGCCTTCTCGGCAAGAGGCTCTGCCGCGGCCGAGCGCCATGAGATGTTGCGTCTCTGGGAAAGCACAGATCCCCAGTGCTGTTGTGCCTGTAGATAGGGCGCCAAGGGTAGGTGAAGAGCAGCAAGAGCTTTCAGGGCTGGGCCCTTCCTTGTGGGAGAAGGAGCCGGACGTTTGCCTTCTCGGCAAGAGGCTGTTTCGCTGCCGAGCGCCATGAGATGTTGCGTCTCTGGGAAAGCACAGATCCCCAGTGCTGTTGTGCCTGTAGATAGGGCGCCAAGGCACCGTGAAGAGCAGCAAGAGCTTTCAGGGCTGGGCCCTTCCTTGTGGGAGAAGGAGCCGGACGTTTGCCTTCTCGGCAAGAGGCTCATTCGCTGCCGATTGCCATGAGATGTTGCGTCTCTGGGAAAGCACAGATCCCCAGTGCTGTTGTGCCTGTAGATAGGGCGCCAAGTGTAGGTGAAGAGCAGCAAGAGCTTTCAGGGCTGGGCCCTTCCTTGTGGGAGAAGGAGCCGGACGTTTGCCTTCTCGGCAAGAGGCACTGCTGCTGCCGAGCGCCATGAGATGTTGAGTCTCTGGGAAAGCACAGATTCCCAGTGCTGTTGTGCCTGTAGATAGGGTGCCAAAGCACCGTGAAGAGCTGCAAGAGCTTTCAGGGCTGGGCCCTTCCTTGTGGGAGAAGGAGCCAGACGTTTGCCTTTTCGACAAGAGGCTCTTTCGCTGCTGAGCGCTATGAGATGTTGCCTCTCTGGGAAAGCACAGATCCCCAGTGCTGTTGTGCCTGTAGATAGGGCGCCAAGGGTAGGTGAAGAGCAGCAAGAGCTTTCAGGGCTGGGCCCTTCCTTGTGGGAGAAGGAGCCGGACGTTTGCCTTTTCGGCAAGAGGCTCTGCCGCGGCCGAGCGCCATGAGATGTTGAGTCTCTGGGAAAGCACAGATTCCCAGTGCTGTTGTGCCTGTAGATAGGGTGCCAAAGCACCGTGAAGAGCTGCAAGAGCTTTCAGGGCTGGGCCCTTCCTTGTGGGAGAAGGAGCCAGACGTTTGCCTTTTCGACAAGAGGCTCTTTCGCTGCTGAGCGCTATGAGATGTTGCCTCTCTGGGAAAGCACAGATCCCCAGTGCTGTTGTGCCTGTAGATAGGGCGCCAAGGGTAGGTGAAGAGCAGCAAGAGCTTTCAGGGCTGGGCCCTTCCTTGTGGGAGAAGGAGCCGGACGTTTGCCTTCTCGGCAAGAGGCTCTTTCGCTGCCTAGCGCCATGAGATGTTGAGTCTCTGGGAAAGCACAGTTCCCCAGTGCTGTTGTGCCTGTAGATAGGGCACCAAGGGTTGGTGAAGAGCAGCAAGAGCTTTCAGGGCTGGGCCCTTCCTTGTGGCAGAAGGAGCCGGACTTTTGCCTTCTCGGCAAGAGGCTCTTTCGCTGCTGAGCGGTGTGAGATTTTGAGTCTCTGGGAAAGCACAGATCCCCAGTGCTGTTGTGCCTGTAGATAGGGCGCCAAGGCACCGTGAAGAGCAGCAAGAGCTTTCAGGGCTGGGCCCTTCCTTGTGGGAGAAGGAGCCGGACGTTTGCCTTCTCGGCAAGAGGCTCTTTCGTTGCTGAGCGCTATGAGATGTTGCCTCTCTGGGAAAGCACAGATCCCCAGTGCTGTTGTGCCTGTAGATAAGGCGCCAAGGCACCGTGAAGAGCAGCAAGAGCTTTCAGGGCTGGGCCCTTCCTTGTGGGAGAAGGAGCCGGACGTTTGCCTTCTCGGCAAGAGGCTCTGCCGCGGCCGAGCGCCATGAGATGTTGCGTCTCTGGGAAAGCACAGATCCCCAGTGCTGTTGTGCCTGTAGATAGGGCGCCAAGGGTAGGTGAAGAGCAGCAAGAGCTTTCAGGGCTGGGCCCTTCCTTGTGGGAGAAGGAGCCGGACGTTTGCCTTCTCGGCAAGAGGCTCTTTCGCTGCCGAGCGCCATGAGATGTTGCGTCTCTGGGAAAGCACAGATCCCCAGTGCTGTTGTGCCTGTAGATAGGGCGCCAAGGCACCGTGAAGAGCAGCAAGAGCTTTCAGGGCTGGGCCCTTCCTTGTGGGAGAAGGAGCCGGACGTTTGCCTTCTCGGCAAGAGGCTCATTCGCTGCCGATTGCCATGAGATGTTGCGTCTCTGGGAAAGCACAGATCCCCAGTGCTGTTGTGCCTGTAGATAGGGCGCCAAGTGTAGGTGAAGAGCAGCAAGAGCTTTCAGGGCTGGGCCCTTCCTTGTGGGAGAAGGAGCCGGACGTTTGCCTTCTCGGCAAGAGGCACTGCTGCTGCCGAGCGCCATGAGATGTTGAGTGTCTGGGAAAGCACAGATTCCCAGTGCTGTTGTGCCTGTAGATAGGGTGCCAAAGCACCGTGAAGAGCTGCAAGAGCTTTCAGGGCTGGGCCCTTCCTTGTGGGAGAAGGAGCCAGACGTTTGCCTTTTCGACAAGAGGCTCTTTCGCTGCTGAGCGCTATGAGATGTTGCCTCTCTGGGAAAGCACAGATCCCCAGTGCTGTTGTGCCTGTAGATAGGGCGCCAAGGGTAGGTGAAGAGCAGCAAGAGCTTTCAGGGCTGGGCCCTTCCTTGTGGGAGAAGGAGCCGGACGTTTGCCTTCTCGGCAAGAGGCTCTTTCGCTGCCTAGCGCCATGAGATGTTGAGTCTCTGGAAAAGCACAGTTCCCCAGTGCTGTTGTGCCTGTAGATAGGGCACCAAGGGTTGGTGAAGAGCAGCAAGAGCTTTCAAGGCTGGGCCCTTCCTTGTGGCAGAAGGAGCCGGACTTTTGCCTTCTCGGCAAGAGGCTCATTCGCTGCCGAGCGCCATGAGATGTTGCGTCTCTGGGAAAGCACAGATCCCCAGTGCTGTTGTGCCTGTAGATAGGGCTCCAAGGCACCGTGAAGAGCAGCAAGAGCTTTCAGGGCTGGGCCCTTCCTTGTGGGAGAAGGAGCCGGACGTTTGCCTTCTCGGCAAGAGGCTCTTTCGCTGCGAGCGCTATGAGATGTTGCGTCTCTGGGAAAGCACAGATCCCCAGTGCTGTTGTGCCTGTAGATAAGGCGCCAAGGCACCGTGAAGAGCTACAAGAGCTTTCAGGGCTGGGCCCTTCCTTGTGGGAGAAGGAGCCGGACGTTTGCCTTCTCGGCAAGAGGCTCATTCGCTGCCGAGCGCCATGAGATGTTGCGTCTCTGGGAAAGCACAGATCCCCAGTGCTGTTGTGCCTCTAGATAGGGTTCCAAGGGTAGGTGAAGAGCAGCAAGAGCTTTCAGGGCTGGGCCCTTCCTTGTGGGAGAAGGAGCCGGACGTTTGCCTTCTCGGCAAGAGGCTCTTTCGCTGCCGAGCGCCATGAGATGTTGAGTCTCTGGGAAAGCACAGATCCCCAGTGCTGTGTGCCTGTAGATAGGGCGCCAAGGCACCGTGAAGAGCAGCAAGAGCTTTCAGGGCTGGGCCCTTCCTTGTGGGAGAAGGAGACGGACGTTTGCCTTCTCGGTAAGAGGCTGTGCCGCGGCCGAGCGACATGACATGTTGCGTCTCTGGGAAAGCACAGATCCCCAGTGCTGTTGTGCCTATAGATAGGGCGCCAAGGCACCGTGAAGAGCAGCAAGAGCTTTCAGGGCTGGGCCCTTCCTTGTGGCAGAAGGAGCCGGACGTTTGCCTTTTCGGTAAGAGGCTCTGCCGCGGCCGAGCGACATGACATGTTGCGTCTCTGGGAAAGCACAGATCCCCACTGCTGTTGTGCCTGTAGATAGGGCTCCAAGGGTAGGTGAAGAGCAGCAAGAGCTTTCAGGGCTGGGCCCTTCCTTGTGGGAGAAGGAGCCGGACGTTTGCCTTCTCGGCAAGAGGCTCTTTCGCTGCCGAGCGCCATGAGATGTTGAGTCTCTGGGAAAGCACAGTTCCCCAGTGCTGTTGTGCCTGTAGATAGGGCGCCAAGGCACCGTGAGGAGCAGCAAGAGCTTTCAGGGCTGGGCCCTTCCTTGTGGGAGAAGGAGCCGGACGTTTGCCTTTTCGGCAAGAGGCTCTGCCGCGGCCGAGCGACATGACATGTTGCGTCTCTGGGAAAGCACAGATCCCCAGTGCTGTTGTGCCTGTAGATAGGGCGCCAAGGGTAGGTGAAGAGCAGCAAGAGCTTTCAGGGCTGGGCCCTTCCTTGTGGGAGAAGGAGCCGGACGTTTGCCATTTCGGCAAGAGGCTCTGCCGCGGCCGAGCGCCATGAGATGTTGAGTGTCTGGGAAAGCACAGTTCCCCAGTGCTGTTGTGCCTGTAGATAGGGTTCCAAGGGTAGGTGAAGAGCAGCAAGAGCTTTCAGGGCTGGGCCCTTCCTTGTGGGAGAAGGAGCCGGACGTTTGCCTTTTCGGCAAGAGGCTCTGCCGCGGCCGAGCGCCATGAGATGTTGCGTCTCTGGGAAAGCACAGATCCCCACTGCTGTTGTGCCTGTAGATAGGGTTCCAAGGGTAGGTGAAGAGCAGCAAGAGCTTTCAGGGCTGGGCCCTTCCTTGTGGGAGAAGGAGACGGACGTTTGCCTTCTCGGCAAGAGGCTCATTCGCTGCCGAGCGCCATGAGGTGTTGCGTCTATGGGAAAGCACAGATCCCCAGTGCTGTTGTGCCTGTAGATAGGGCGCCAAGGGTAGGTGAAGAGCAGCAAGAGCTTTCAGGGCTGGGCCCTTCCTTGTGGGAGAAGGAGCCGGACGTTTGCCTTTTCGGAAAGAGGCTTTTTCGCTGCCGAGCGCCATGAGATGTTGCGTCTCTGGGAAAGCGCAGATCCCCAGTGCTGTTATGCCTGTAGATAGGGTTCCAAGGATAGGTGAAGAGCAGCAGCAGCATTCAGGGCTGGGCCCTTCCTTGTGGGAGAAGGAGACGGACGTTTGCCATTTCGACAAGAGGCTCTTTCGCTGCTGAGCGGTATGAGATGTTGCCTCTCTGGGAAAGCACAGATCCCCAGTGCTGTTGTGCCTGTAGATAGGGCGCCAAGGGTTGGTGAAGAGCAGCAAGAGCTTTCAGGGCTGGGCCCTTCCTTGTGGGAGAAGGAGCCGGACGTTTGCCTTCTCGGCAAGAGGCTCTTTCGCTGCCGAGCGCCATGAGATGTTGAGTCTCTGGGAAAGCACAGATCCCCAGTGCTGTGTGCCTGTAGATAGGGCGCCAAGGCACCGTGAAGAGCAGCAAGAGCTTTCAGGGCTGGGCCCTTCCTTGTGGGAGAAGGAGCCGGACGTTTGCCTTCTCGGTAAGAGGCTCTGCCACGGCCGAGCGACATGACATGTTGCGTCTCTGGGAAAGCACAGATCCCCAGTGCTGTTGTGCCTGTAGACAGGGCGCCAACGCACCGTGAAGAGCAGCAAGAGCTTTCAGGGCTGGGCCCTTCCTTGTGGCAGAAGGAGCCGGACGTTTGCCTTTTCGGTAAGAGGCTCTGCCGCGGCCGAGCGCCATGAGATGTTGCGTCTCTGGGAAAGCACAGATCCCCAGTGCTGTTGTGCCTGTAGATAGGGCGCCAAGGGTAGGTGAAGAGCAGCAAGAGCTTTCAGGGCTGGGCCCTTCCTTGTGGGAGAAGGAGCCGGACGTTTGCCTTCTCGGCAAGAGGCTCTTTCGCTGCCGAGCGCCATGAGATGTTGAGTCTCTGGGAAAGCACAGATCCCCAGTGCTGTTGTGCCTGTAGATAGGGCGCCAAGGCACCGTGAGGAGCAGCAAGAGCTTTCAGGGCTGGGCCCTTCCTTGTGGGAGAAGGAGCCGGACGTTTGCCTTTTCGGCAAGAGGCTCTGCCGCGGCCAAGCGCCATGAGATGTTGCGTCTCTGGGAAAGCACAGATCCCCAGTGCTGTTGTGCCTGTAGATAGGGCGCCAAGGGTAGGTGAAGAGCAGCAACAGCTTTCAGGGCTGGGCCCTTCCTTGTGGGAGAAGGAGCCGGACGTTTGCCTTCTCGGCAAGAGGCTCTTTCGCTGCCGAGCGCCATGAGATGTTGAGTCTCTGGGAAAGCACAGTTCCCCAGTGCTGTTGTGCCTGTAGATAGGGCACCAAGGGTTGGTGAAGAGCAGCAAGAGCTTTCAGGGCTGGGCCCTTCCTTGTGGCAGAAGGAGACGGACGTTTGCCTTCTCGGCAAGAGGCTCATTCGCTGCCGAGCGCCATGAGATGTTGCGTCTCTGGGAAAGCACAGATCCCCAGTGCTGTTGTGCCTGTAGATAGGGCGCCAAGGGTAGGTGAAGAGCAGCAAGAGCTTTCAGGGCTGGGCCCTTCCTTGTGGGAGAAGGAGACGGACGTTTGCCTTCTCGGCAAGAGGCTCTTTCGCTGCGAGCGCTATGAGATGTTGCGTCTCTGGGAAAGCACAGATCCCCAGTGCTGTTGTGCCTGTAGATAAGGCGCCAAGGCACCGTGAAGACCTACAAGAGCTTTCAGGGCTGGGCCCTTCCTTGTGGGAGAAGGAGCCGGACGTTTGCCTTCTCGGCAAGAGGCTCATTCGCTGCCGAGCGCCATGAGATGTTGCGTCTCTGGGAAAGCACAGATCCCCAGTGCTGTTGTGCCTGTAGATAGGGTTCCAAGGGTAGGTGAAGAGCAGCAAGAGCTTTCAGGGCTGGGCCCTTCCTTGTGGGAGAAGGAGCCGGACGTTTGCCTTCTCGGCAAGAGGCTCTTTCGCTGCCGAGCGCCATGAGATGTTGAGTCTCTGGGAAAGCACAGATCCCCAGTGCTGTGTGCCTGTAGGTAGGGCGCCAAGGCACCGTGAAGAGCAGCAAGAGCTTTCAGGGCTGGGCCCTTCCTTGTGGGAGAAGGAGCCGGACGTTTGCCTTCTCGGTAAGAGGCTGTGCCGCGGCCGAGCGACATGACATGTTGCGTCTCTGGGAAAGCACAGATCCCCAGTGCTGTTGTGCCTGTAGATAGGGCGCCAAGGCACCGTGAAGAGCAGCAAGAGCTTTCAGGGCTGGGCCCTTCCTTGTGGCAGAAGGAGCCGGACGTTTGCCTTTTCGGTAAGAGGCTCTGCCGCGGCCGAGCGACATGACATGTTGCGTCTCTGGGAAAGCACAGATCCCCAGTGCTGTTGTGCCTGTAGATAGGGCGCCAAGGGTAGGTGAAGAGCAGCAAGAGCTTTCAGGGCTGGGCCCTTCCTTGTGGGAGAAGGAGCCGGACGTTTGCCTTCTCGGCAAGAGGCTCTGCCGCGGCCGAGCGCCATGAGATGTTGAGTCTCTGGGAAAGCACAGATCCCCAGTGCTGTTGTGCCTGTAGATAGGGTTCCAAGGATAGGTGAAGAGCAGTAGCTTTCAGGGCTGGGCCCTTCCTTGTGGGAGAAGGAGCCGGACGTTTGCCTTTTCGGCAAGAGGCTCTGCCGCGGCCGAGCGACATGACATGTTGCGTCTCTGGGAAAGCACAGATCCCCAGTGCTGTTGTGCCTGTAGATAGGGCGCCAAGGGTAGGTGAAGAGCAGCAAGAGCTTTCAGGGCTGGGCCCTTCCTTGTGGGAGAAGGAGCCGGACGTTTGCCATTTCGGCAAGAGGCTCTGCCGCGGCCGAGCGCCATGAGATTTTGAGTGTCTGGGAAAGCACAGTTCCCCAGTGCTGTTGTGCCTGTAGATAGGGTTCCAAGGGTAGGTGAAGAGCAGCAAGAGCTTTCAGGGCTGGGCCCTTCCTTGTGGGAGAAGGAGCCGGACGTTTGCCTTTTCGGCAAGAGGCTCTGCCGCGGCCGAGCGCCATGAGATGTTGCGTCTCTGGGAAAGCACAGATCCCCACTGCTGTTGTGCCTGTAGATAGGGTTCCAAGGGTAGGTGAAGAGCAGCAAGAGCTTTCAGGGCTGGGCCCTTCCTTGTGGGAGAAGGAGACGGACGTTTGCCTTCTCGGCAAGAGGCTCATTCGCTGCCGAGCGCCATGAGGTGTTGCGTCTATGGGAAAGCACAGATCCCCAGTGCTGTTGTGCCTGTAGATAGGGCGCCAAGGGTAGGTGAAGAGCAGCAAGAGCTTTCAGGGCTGGGCCCTTCCTTGTGGGAGAAGGAGCCGGACGTTTGCCTTTTCGGAAAGAGGCTTTTTCGCTGCCGAGCGCCATGAGATGTTGCGTCTCTGGGAAAGCGCAGATCCCCAGTGCTGTTATGCCTGTAGATAGGGTTCCAAGGATAGGTGAAGAGCAGCAGCAGCATTCAGGGCTGGGCCCTTCCTTGTGGGAGAAGGAGACGGACGTTTGCCATTTCGACAAGAGGCTCTTTCGCTGCTGAGCGGTATGAGATGTTGCCTCTCTGGGAAAGCACAGATCCCCAGTGCTGTTGTGCCTGTAGATAGGGCGCCAAGGGTTGGTGAAGAGCAGCAAGAGCTTTCAGGGCTGGGCCCTTCCTTGTGGGAGAAGGAGCCGGACGTTTGCCTTCTCGGCAAGAGGCTCTTTCGCTGCCGAGCGCCATGAGATGTTGAGTCTCTGGGAAAGCACAGATCCCCAGTGCTGTGTGCCTGTAGATAGGGCGCCAAGGCACCGTGAAGAGCAGCAAGAGCTTTCAGGGCTGGGCCCTTCCTTGTGGGAGAAGGAGCCGGACGTTTGCCTTCTCGGTAAGAGGCTCTGCCACGGCCGAGCGACATGACATGTTGCGTCTCTGGGAAAGCACAGATCCCCAGTGCTGTTGTGCCTGTAGATAGGGCGCCAACGCACCGTGAAGAGCAGCAAGAGCTTTCAGGGCTGGGCCCTTCCTTGTGGCAGAAGGAGCCGGACGTTTGCCTTTTCGGTAACAGGCTCTGCCGCGGCCGAGCGACATGACATGTTGCGTCTCTGGGAAAGCACAGATCCCCAGTGCTGTTGTGCCTGTAGATAGGGCGCCAAGGGTAGGTGAAGAGCAGCAAGAGCTTTCAGGGCTGGGCCCTTCCTTGTGGGAGAAGGAGCCGGACGTTTGCCTTCTCGGCAAGAGGCTCTTTCGCTGCCGAGCGCCATGAGATGTTGAGTCTCTGGGAAAGCACAGATCCCCAGTGCTGTTGTGCCTGTAGATAGGGCGCCAAGGCACCGTGAGGAGCAGCAAGAGCTTTCAGGGCTGGGCCCTTCCTTGTGGGAGAAGGAGCCGGACGTTTGCCTTTTCGGCAAGAGGCTCTGCCGCGGCCAAGCGCCATGAGATGTTGCGTCTCTGGGAAAGCACAGATCCCCAGTGCTGTTGTGCCTGTAGATAGGGCGCCAAGGGTAGGTGAAGAGCAGCAACAGCTTTCAGGGCTGGGCCCTTCCTTGTGGGAGAAGGAGACGGATGTTTGCCTTTTCGACAAGAGGCTCTTTCGCTGCTGAGCGCTATGAGATGTTGCCTCTCTGGGAAAGCACAGATCCCCAGTGCTGTTGTGCCTGTAGATAGGGCGCCAAGGGTAGGTGAAGAGCAGCAAGAGCTTTCAGGGCTGGGCCCTTCCTTGTGGGAGAAGGAGCCGGACGTTTGCCATTTCGGCAAGAGGCTCTGCCGCGGCCGAGCGCCATGAGATGTTGCGTCTCTGGGAAAGCACAGATCCCCACTGCTGTTGTGCCTGTAGATAGGGCACCAAGGGTTGGTGAAGAGCAGCAAGAGCTTTCAGGGCTGGGCCCTTCCTTGTGGCAGAAGGAGCCGGACGTTTGCCTTCTCGGCAAGAGGCTCATTCGCTGCCGAGCGCCATGAGATGTTGCGTCTCTGGGAAAGCACAGATCCCCAGTGCTGTTGTGCCTCTAGATAGGGTTCCAAGGGTAGGTGAAGAGCAGCAAGAGCTTTCAGGGCTGGGCCCTTCCTTGTGGGAGAAGGAGCCGGACGTTTGCCTTCTCGGCAAGAGGCTCTTTCGCTGCCGAGCGCCATGAGATGTTGAGTCTCTGGGAAAGCACAGATCCCCAGTGCTGTGTGCCTGTAGATAGGGCGCCAAGGCACCGTGAAGAGCAGCAAGAGCTTTCAGGGCTGGGCCCTTCCTTGTGGGAGAAGGAGCCGGACGTTTGCCTTCTCGGTAAGAGGCTCTGCCGCGGCCGAGCGACATGACATGTTGCGTCTCTGGGAAAGCACAGATACCCAGTGCTGTTGTCCCTGTAGATAGGGCGCCAAGGCACCGTGAAGAGCAGCAAGAGCTTTCAGGGCTGGGCCCTTCCTTGTGGCAGAAGGAGCCGGACGTTTGCCTTTTCGGTAAGAGGCTCTGCCGCGGCCGAGCGCCATGACATGTTGCGTCTCTGGGAAAGCACAGATCCCCAGTGCTGTTGTGCCTGTAGATAGGGCGCCAAGGGTAGGTGAAGAGCAGCAAGAGCTTTCAGGGCTGGGCCCTTCCTTGTGGGAGAAGGAGCCGGACGTTTGCCTTCTCGGCAAGAGGCTCTTTCGCTGCCGAGCGCCATGAGATGTTGAGTCTCTGCGAAAGCACAGATCCCCAGTGCTGTTGTGCCTGTAGATAGGGCGCCAAGGCACCGTGAAGAGCAGCAAGAGCTTTCAGGGCTGGGCCCTTCCTTGTGGGAGAAGGAGCCGGACGTTTGCCTTTTCGGCATGAGGCTCTGCCGCGGCCGAGCGACATGACATGTTGCGTCTCTGGGAAAGCACAGATCCCCAGTGCTGTTGTGCCTGTAGATAGGGCGCCAAGGGTAGGTGAAGAGCAGCAAGAGCTTTCAGGGCTGGGCCCTTCCTTGTGGGAGAAGGAGCCGGACGTTTGCCATTTCGGCAAGAGGCTCTGCCGCGGCCGAGCGACATGACATGTTGCGTCTATGGGAAAGCACAGATCCCCACTGCTGTTGTGCCTGTAGATAGGGTTCCAAGGGTAGGTGAAGAGCAGCAAGAGCTTTCAGGGCTGGGCCCTTCCTTGTGGGAGAATGAGACGGACGTTTGCCTTCTCGGCAAGAGGCTCTTTCGCTGCTGAGCGCTATGAGATGTTGCCTCTCTGGGAAAGCACAGATCCCCAGTGCTGTTGTGCCTGTAGATAAGGCGCCAAGGCACCGTGAAGAGCAGCAAGAGCTTTCAGGGCTGGGCCCTTCCTTGTGGGAGAAGGAGCCGGACGTTTGCCTTCTCGGCAAGAGGCTCATTCGCTGCCGATTGCCATGAGATGTTGCCTCTCTGGGAAAGCACAGATCCCCAGTGCTGTTGTGCCTGTAGATAAGGCGCCAAGGCACCGTGAAGAGCAGCAAGAGCTTTCAGGGCTGGGCCCTTCCTTGTGGGAGAAGGAGCCAGACGCTTGCCTTTTCGACAAGAGGCTCTTTCGCTGCTGAGCGCTATGAGATGTTGCCTCTCTGGGAAAGCACAGATCCCCAGTGCTGTTGTGCCTGTAGATAGGCCGCCAAGGGTAGGTGAAAAGCAGCAAGAGCTTTCAGGGCTGGGCCCTTCCTTGTGGGAGAAGGAGCCGGATGTTTGCCTTCTCGGCAAGAGGCTCTGCCGCGGCCGAGCGCCATGAGATGTTGCGTCTCTGGGAAAGCACAGATCCCCACTGCTGTTGTGCCTGTAGATAGGGCACCAAGGGTTGGTGAAGAGCAGCAAGAGCTTTCAGGGCTGGGCCCTTCCTTGTGGGAGAAGGAGCCGGACGTTTGCCTTCTCGGCAAGAGGCTCATTCGCTGCCGAGCGCCATGAGATGTTGCGTCTCTGGGAAAGCACAGATCCCCAGTGCTGTTGTGCCTCTAGATAGGGTTCCAAGGGTAGGTGAAGAGCAGCAAGAGCTTTCAGGGCTGGGCCCTTCCTTGTGGGAGAAGGAGCCGGACGTTTGCCTTCTCGGCAAGAGGCTCTTTCGCTGCCGAGCGCCATGAGATGTTGAGTCTCTGGGAAAGCAAAGATCCCCAGTGCTGTGTGCCTCTAGATAGGGCGCCAAGGCACCGTGAAGAGCAGCAAGAGCTTTCAGGGCTGGGCCCTTCCTTGTGGGAGAAGGAGCCGGACGTTTGCCTTCTCGGTAAGAGGCTCTGCCGCGGCCGAGCGACATGACATGTTGCGTCTCTGGGAAAGCACAGATACCCAGTGCTGTTGTGCCTGTAGATAGGGCACCAAGGCACCGTGAAGAGCAGCAAGAGCTTTCAGGGCTGGGCCCTTCCTTGTGGCAGAAGGAGCCGGACGTTTGCCTTTTCGGTAAGAGGCTCTGCCGCGGCCGAGCGCCATGACATGTTGCGTCTCTGGGAAAGCACAGATCCCCAGTGCTGTTGTGCCTGTAGATAGGGCGCCAAGGGTAGGTGAAGAGCAGCAAGAGCTTTCAGGGCTGGGCCCTTCCTTGTGGGAGAAGGAGCCGGACGTTTGCCTTCTCGGCAAGAGGCTCTTTCGCTGCCGAGCGCCATGAGATGTTGAGTGTCTGCGAAACCACAGATCCCCAGTGCTGTTGTGCCTGTAGATAGGGCGCCAAGGCACCGTGAAGAGCAGCAAGAGCTTTCAGGGCTGGGCCCTTCCTTGTGGGAGAAGGAGCCGGACGTTTGCCTTCTCGGCAAGAGGCTCTTTCGCTGCTGAGCGCTATGAGATGTTGCCTCTCTGGGAAAGCACAGATCCCCAGTGCTGTTGTGCCTGTAGATAAGGCGCCAAGGCACCGTGAAGAGCAGCAAGAGCTTTCAGGGCTGGGCCCTTCCTTGTGGGAGAAGGAGCCGGACGTTTGCCTTCTCGGCAACAGGCACTTTCGCTGCCGAGCGCCATGAGATGTTGCGTCTCTGGGAAAGCACAGATCCCCAGTGCTGTTGTGCCTGTAGATAGGGCGCCAAGGCACCGTGAAGAGCAGCAAGAGCTTTCAGGGCTGGGCCCTTCCTTGTGGGAGAAGGAGCCGGACGTTTGCCTTCTCGGCAAGAGGCTCATTCGCTGCCGATTGCCATGAGATGTTGCCTCTCTGGGAAAGCACAGATCCCCAGTGCTGTTGTGCCTGTAGATAAGGCGCCAAGGCACCGTGAAGAGCAGCAAGAGCTTTCAGGGCTGGGCCCTTCCTTGTGGGAGAAGGAGCCAGACGCTTGCCTTTTCGACAAGAGGCTCTTTCGCTGCTGAGCGCTATGAGATGTTGCCTCTCTGGGAAAGCACAGATCCCCACTGCTGTTGTGCCTGTAGATAGGCCGCCAAGGGTAGGTGAAAAGCAGCAAGAGCTTTCAGGGCTGGGCCCTTCCTTGTGGGAGAAGGAGCCGGACGTTTGCCATTTCGGCAAGAGGCTCTGCCGCGGCCGAGCGCCATGAGATGTTGCGTCTCTGGGAAAGCACAGATCCCCACTGCTGTTGTGCCTGTAGATAGGGCACCAAGGGTTGGTGAAGAGCAGCAAGAGCTTTCAGGGCTGGGCCCTTCCTTGTGGCAGAAGGAGCCGGACGTTTGCCTTCTCGGCAAGAGGCTCATTCGCTGCCGAGCGCCATGAGATGTTGCGTCTCTGGGAAAGCACAGATCCCCAGTGCTGTTGTGCCTCTAGATAGGGTTCCAAGGGTAGGTGAAGAGCAGCAAGAGCTTTCAGGGCTGGGCCCTTCCTTGTGGGAGAAGGAGCCGGACGTTTGCCTTCTCGGCAAGAGGCTCTTTCGCTGCCGAGCGCCATGAGATGTTGAGTCTCTGGGAAAGCACAGATCCCCAGTGCTGTGTGCCTGTAGATAGGGCGCCAAGGCACCGTGAAGAGCAGCAAGAGCTTTCAGGGCTGGGCCCTTCCTTGTGGGAGAAGGAGCCGGACATTTGCCTTCTCGGTAAGAGGCTCTGCCGCGGCCGAGCGACATGACATGTTGCGTCTCTGGGAAAGCACAGATACCCAGTGCTGTTGTCCCTGTAGATAGGGCGCCAAGGCACCGTGAAGAGCAGCAAGAGCTTTCAGGGCTGGGCCCTTCCTTGTGGCAGAAGGAGCCGGACATTTGCCTTTTCGGTAAGAGGCTCTGCCGCGGCCGAGCGCCATGACATGTTGCGTCTCTGGGAAAGCACAGATCCCCAGTGCTGTTGTGCCTGTAGATAGGGCGCCAAGGGTAGGTGAAGAGCAGCAAGAGCTTTCAGGGCTGGGCCCTTCCTTGTGGGAGAAGGAGCCGGACGTTTGCCTTCTCGGCAAGAGGCTCTTTCGCTGCCGAGCGCCATGAGATGTTGAGTCTCTGCGAAAGCACAGATCCCCAGTGCTGTTGTGCCTGTAGATAGGGCGCCAAGGCACCGTGAAGAGCAGCAAGAGCTTTCAGGGCTGGGCCCTTCCTTGTGGGAGAAGGAGCCGGACGTTTGCCTTTTCGGCAAGAGGCTCTGCCGCGGCCGAGCGACATGACATGTTGCGTCTCTGGGAAAGCACAGATCCCCAGTGCTGTTGTGCCTGTAGATAGGGCGCCAAGGGTAGGTGAAGAGCAGCAAGAGCTTTCAGGGCTGGGCCCTTCCTTGTGGGAGAAGGAGCCGGACGTTTGCCATTTCGGCAAGAGGCTCTGCCGCGGCCGAGCGACATGACATGTTGCGTCTATGGGAAAGCACAGATCCCCACTGCTGTTGTGCCTGTAGATAGGGTTCCAAGGGTAGGTGAAGAGCAGCAAGAGCTTTCAGGGCTGGGCCCTTCCTTGTGGGAGAATGAGACGGACGTTTGCCTTCTCGGCAAGAGGCTCTTTCGCTGCTGAGCGCTATGAGATGTTGCCTCTCTGGGAAAGCACAGATCCCCAGTGCTGTTGTGCCTGTAGATAAGGCGCCAAGGCACCGTGAAGAGCAGCAAGAGCTTTCAGGGCTGGGCCCTTCCTAGTGGGAGAAGGAGCCAGACGTTTGCCTTTTCGACAAGAGGCTCTTTCGCTGCTGAGCGCTATGAGATGTTGCCTCTCTGGGAAAGCACAGATCCCCAGTGCTGTTGTGCCTGTAGATAGGCCGCCAAGGGTAGGTGAAGAGCAGCAAGAGCTTTCAGGGCTGGGCCCTTCCTTGTGGGAGAAGGAGCCGAACGTTTGCCATTTCGGCAAGAGGCTCTGCCGCGGCCGAGCACCATGAGATGTTGCGTCTCTGGGAAAGCACAGTTCCCCAGTGCTGTTGTGCCTGTAGATAGGGCACCAAGGGTTGGTGAAGAGCAGCAAGAGCTTTCAGGGCTGGGCCCTTCCTTGTGGCAGAAGGAGACGGACGTTTGCCTTTTCGGCAAGAGGCTCATTCGCTGCCGAGCGCCATGAGATGTTGCGTCTCTGGGAAAGCACAGATCCCCAGTGCTGTTGTGCCTCTAGATAGGGTTCCAAGGGTAGGTGAAGAGCAGCAAGAGCTTTCAGGGCTGGGCCCTTCCTTGTGGGAGAAGGAGCTGGACGTTTGCCTTCTCGGCAAGAGGCTCTTTCGCTGCCGAGCGGTATCAGATGTTGCGTCTCTGGGAAAGCACAGATCCCCAGTGCTGTTGTGCCTGTAGATAGGGCGCCAAGGCACCGTGAAGAGCAGCAAGAGCTTTCAGGGCTGGGCCCTTCCTTGTGGGAGAAGGAACCGGACGTTTGCCTTCTCGGTAAGAGGCTCTGCCGCAGCCGAGCGACATGACATGTTGCGTCTCTGGGAAAGCACAGATACCCAGTGCTGTTGTGCCTGTAGATAGGGCGCCAAGGCACCGTGAAGAGCAGCAAGAGCTTTCAGGGCTGGGCCCTTCCTTGTGGCAGAAGGAGCCGGACGTTTGCCTTTTCGGTAAGAGGCTCTGCCGCGGCCGAGCGCCATGAGATGTTGCGTCTCTGGGAAAGCACAGATCCCCAGTGCTGTTGTGCCTGTAGATAGGGCGCCAAGGGTAGGTGAAGAGCAGCAAGAGCTTTCAGGGCTGGGCCCTTCCTTGTGGGAGAAGGAGCCGGACTTTTGCCATTTCGGCAAGAGGCTCTGCCGCGGCCGAGCGCCATGAGATGTTGAGTGTCTGGGAAAGCACAGTTCCCCAGTGCTGTTTGCCTGTAGATAGGGTTCCAAGGGTAGGTGAAGAGCAGCAAGAGCTTTCAGGGCTGGGCCCTTCCTTGTGGGAGAAGGAGACGGACGTTTGCCTTCTCGGCAAGAGGCTCTGCCGCGGCCAAGCGCTATGAGATGTTGCGTCTCTGGGAAAGCACAGATCCCCACTGCTGTTGTGCCTGTAGATAGGGTTCCAAGGGTAGGTGAAGAGCAGCAAGAGCTTTCAGGGCTGGGCCCTTCCTTGTGGGAGAAGGAGACGGACGTTTGCCTTCTCGGCAAGAGGCTCATTCGCTGCCGAGCGCCATGAGGTGTTGCGTCTATGGGAAAGCACAGATCCCCAGTGCTGTTGTGCCTGTAGATAGGGCGCCAAGGGTAGGTGAAGAGCAGCAAGAGCTTTCAGGGCTGGGCCCTTCCTTGTGGGAGAAGGAGCCGGACGTTTGCCTTTTCGGAAAGAGGCTTTTTCGCTGCCGAGCGCCATGAGATGTTGCGTCTCTGGGAAAGCGCAGATCCCCAGTGCTGTTATGCCTGTAGATAGGGTTCCAAGGATAGGTGAAGAGCAGCAGCAGCATTCAGGGCTGGGCCCTTCCTTGTGGGAGAAGGAGACGGACGTTTGCCATTTCGACAAGAGGCTCTTTCGCTGCTGAGCGGTATGAGATGTTGCCTCTCTGGGAAAGCACAGATCCCCAGTGCTGTTGTGCCTGTAGATAGGGCGCCAAGGGTTGGTGAAGAGCAGCAAGAGCTTTCAGGGCTGGGCCCTTCCTTGTGGGAGAAGGAGCCGGACGTTTGCCTTCTCGGCAAGAGGCTCTTTCGCTGCCGAGCGCCATGAGATGTTGAGTCTCTGGGAAAGCACAGATCCCCAGTGCTGTGTGCCTGTAGATAGGGCGCCAAGGCACCGTGAAGAGCAGCAAGAGCTTTCAGGGCTGGGCCCTTCCTTGTGGGAGAAGGAGCCGGACGTTTGCCTTCTCGGTAAGAGGCTCTGCCACGGCCGAGCGACATGACATGTTGCGTCTCTGGGAAAGCACAGATCCCCAGTGCTGTTGTGCCTGTAGATAGGGCGCCAACGCACCGTGAAGAGCAGCAAGAGCTTTCAGGGCTGGGCCCTTCCTTGTGGCAGAAGGAGCCGGACGTTTGCCTTTTCGGTAACAGGCTCTGCCGCGGCCGAGCGACATGACATGTTGCGTCTCTGGGAAAGCACAGATCCCCAGTGCTGTTGTGCCTGTAGATAGGGCGCCAAGGGTAGGTGAAGAGCAGCAAGAGCTTTCAGGGCTGGGCCCTTCCTTGTGGGAGAAGGAGCCGGACGTTTGCCTTCTCGGCAAGAGGCTCTTTCGCTGCCGAGCGCCATGAGATGTTGAGTCTCTGGGAAAGCACAGATCCCCAGTGCTGTTGTGCCTGTAGATAGGGCGCCAAGGCACCGTGAGGAGCAGCAAGAGCTTTCAGGGCTGGGCCCTTCCTTGTGGGAGAAGGAGCCGGACGTTTGCCTTTTCGGCAAGAGGCTCTGCCGCGGCCAAGCGCCATGAGATGTTGCGTCTCTGGGAAAGCACAGATCCCCAGTGCTGTTGTGCCTGTAGATAGGGCGCCAAGGGTAGGTGAAGAGCAGCAACAGCTTTCAGGGCTGGGCCCTTCCTTGTGGGAGAAGGAGACGGATGTTTGCCTTTTCGACAAGAGGCTCTTTCGCTGCTGAGCGCTATGAGATGTTGCCTCTCTGGGAAAGCACAGATCCCCAGTGCTGTTGTGCCTGTAGATAGGGCGCCAAGGGTAGGTGAAGAGCAGCAAGAGCTTTCAGGGCTGGGCCCTTCCTTGTGGGAGAAGGAGCCGGACGTTTGCCATTTCGGCAAGAGGCTCTGCCGCGGCCGAGCGCCATGAGATGTTGCGTCTCTGGGAAAGCACAGATCCCCACTGCTGTTGTGCCTGTAGATAGGGCACCAAGGGTTGGTGAAGAGCAGCAAGAGCTTTCAGGGCTGGGCCCTTCCTTGTGGCAGAAGGAGCCGGACGTTTGCCTTCTCGGCAAGAGGCTCATTCGCTGCCGAGCGCCATGAGATGTTGCGTCTCTGGGAAAGCACAGATCCCCAGTGCTGTTGTGCCTCTAGATAGGGTTCCAAGGGTAGGTGAAGAGCAGCAAGAGCTTTCAGGGCTGGGCCCTTCCTTGTGGGAGAAGGAGCCGGACGTTTGCCTTCTCGGCAAGAGGCTCTTTCGCTGCCGAGCGCCATGAGATGTTGAGTCTCTGGGAAAGCACAGATCCCCAGTGCTGTGTGCCTGTAGATAGGGCGCCAAGGCACCGTGAAGAGCAGCAAGAGCTTTCAGGGCTGGGCCCTTCCTTGTGGGAGAAGGAGCCGGACGTTTGCCTTCTTGGTAAGAGGCTCTGCCGCGGCCGAGCGACATGACATGTTGCGTCTCTGGGAAAGCACAGATACCCAGTGCTGTTGTCCCTGTAGATAGGGCGCCAAGGCACCGTGAAGAGCAGCAAGAGCTTTCAGGGCTGGGCCCTTCCTTGTGGCAGAAGGAGCCGGACGTTTGCCTTTTCGGTAAGAGGCTCTGCCGCGGCCGAGCGCCATGACATGTTGAGTCTCTGGGAAAGCACAGATCCCCAGTGCTGTTGTGCCTGTAGATAGGGCGCCAAGGGTAGGTGAAGAGCAGCAAGAGCTTTCAGGGCTGGGCCCTTCCTTGTGGGAGAAGGAGCCGGACGTTTGCCTTCTCGGCAAGAGGCTCTTTCGCTGCCGAGCGCCATGAGATGTTGAGTCTCTGCGAAAGCACAGATCCCCAGTGCTGTTGTGCCTGTAGATAGGGCGCCAAGGCACCGTGAAGAGCAGCAAGAGCTTTCAGGGCTGGGCCCTTCCTTGTGGGAGAAGGAGCCGGACGTTTGCCTTTTCGGCATGAGGCTCTGCCGCGGCCGAGCGCCATGAGATGTTGCGTCTCTGGGAAAGCACAGATCCCCAGTGCTGTTGTGCCTGTAGATAGGGCGCCAAGGGTAGGTGAAGAGCAGCAAGAGCTTTCAGGGCTGGGCCCTTCCTTGTGGGAGAAGGAGCCGGACGTTTGCCATTTCGGCAAGAGGCTCTGCCGCGGCCGAGCGACATGACATGTTGCGTCTATGGGAAAGCACAGATCCCCACTGCTGTTGTGCCTGTAGATAGGGTTCCAAGGGTAGGTGAAGAGCAGCAAGAGCTTTCAGGGCTGGGCCCTTCCTTGTGGGAGAATGAGACGGACGTTTGCCTTCTCGGCAAGAGGCTCTTTCGCTGCTGAGCGCTATGAGATGTTGCCTCTCTGGGAAAGCACAGATCCCCAGTGCTGTTGTGCCTGTAGATAAGGCGCCAAGGCACCGTGAAGAGCAGCAAGAGCTTTCAGGGCTGGGCCCTTCCTTGTGGGAGAAGGAGCCGGACGTTTGCCTTCTCGGCAAGAGGCTCATTCGCTGCCGATTGCCATGAGATGTTGCCTCTCTGGGAAAGCACAGATCCCCAGTGCTGTTGTGCCTGTAGATAAGGCGCCAAGGCACCGTGAAGAGCAGCAAGAGCTTTCAGGGCTGGGCCCTTCCTTGTGGGAGAAGGAGCCAGACGCTTGCCTTTTCGACAAGAGGCTCTTTCGCTGCTGAGCGCTATGAGATGTTGCCTCTCTGGGAAAGCACAGATCCCCAGTGCTGTTGTGCCTGTAGATAGGCCGCCAAGGGTAGGTGAAAAGCAGCAAGAGCTTTCAGGGCTGGGCCCTTCCTTGTGGGAGAAGGAGCCGGATGTTTGCCTTCTCGGCAAGAGGCTCTGCCGCGGCCGAGCGCCATGAGATGTTGCGTCTCTGGGAAAGCACAGATCCCCACTGCTGTTGTGCCTGTAGATAGGGCACCAAGGGTTGGTGAAGAGCAGCAAGAGCTTTCAGGGCTGGGCCCTTCCTTGTGGGAGAAGGAGCCGGACGTTTGCCTTCTCGGCAAGAGGCTCATTCGCTGCCGAGCGCCATGAGATGTTGCGTCTCTGGGAAAGCACAGATCCCCAGTGCTGTTGTGCCTCTAGATAGGGTTCCAAGGGTAGGTGAAGAGCAGCAAGAGCTTTCAGGGCTGGGCCCTTCCTTGTGGGAGAAGGAGCCGGACGTTTGCCTTCTCGGCAAGAGGCTCTTTCGCTGCCGAGCGCCATGAGATGTTGAGTCTCTGGGAAAGCACAGATCCCCAGTGCTGTGTGCCTCTAGATAGGGCGCCAAGGCACCGTGAAGAGCAGCAAGAGCTTTCAGGGCTGGGCCCTTCCTTGTGGGAGAAGGAGCCGGACGTTTGCCTTCTCGGTAAGAGGCTCTGCCGCGGCCGAGCGACATGACATGTTGCGTCTCTGGGAAAGCACAGATACCCAGTGCTGTTGTGCCTGTAGATAGGGCACCAAGGCACCGTGAAGAGCAGCAAGAGCTTTCAGGGCTGGGCCCTTCCTTGTGGCAGAAGGAGCCGGACGTTTGCCTTTTCGGTAAGAGGCTCTGCCGCGGCCGAGCGCCATGACATGTTGCGTCTCTGGGAAAGCACAGATCCCCAGTGCTGTTGTGCCTGTAGATAGGGCGCCAAGGGTAGGTGAAGAGCAGCAAGAGCTTTCAGGGCTGGGCCCTTCCTTGTGGGAGAAGGAGCCGGACGTTTGCCTTCTCGGCAAGAGGCTCTTTCGCTGCCGAGCGCCATGAGATGTTGAGTGTCTGCGAAACCACAGATCCCCAGTGCTGTTGTGCCTGTAGATAGGGCGCCAAGGCACCGTGAAGAGCAGCAAGAGCTTTCAGGGCTGGGCCCTTCCTTGTGGGAGAAGGAGCCGGACGTTTGCCTTCTCGGCAAGAGGCTCTTTCGCTGCTGAGCGCTATGAGATGTTGCCTCTCTGGGAAAGCACAGATCCCCAGTGCTGTTGTGCCTGTAGATAAGGCGCCAAGGCACCGTGAAGAGCAGCAAGAGCTTTCAGGGCTGGGCCCTTCCTTGTGGGAGAAGGAGCCGGACGTTTGCCTTCTCGGCAACAGGCACTTTCGCTGCCGAGCGCCATGAGATGTTGCGTCTCTGGGAAAGCACAGATCCCCAGTGCTGTTGTGCCTGTAGATAGGGCGCCAAGGCACCGTGAAGAGCAGCAAGAGCTTTCAGGGCTGGGCCCTTCCTTGTGGGAGAAGGAGCCGGACGTTTGCCTTCTCGGCAAGAGGCTCATTCGCTGCCGATTGCCATGAGATGTTGCCTCTCTGGGAAAGCACAGATCCCCAGTGCTGTTGTGCCTGTAGATAAGGCGCCAAGGCACCGTGAAGAGCAGCAAGAGCTTTCAGGGCTGGGCCCTTCCTTGTGGGAGAAGGAGCCAGACGCTTGCCTTTTCGACAAGAGGCTCTTTCGCTGCTGAGCGCTATGAGATGTTGCCTCTCTGGGAAAGCACAGATCCCCACTGCTGTTGTGCCTGTAGATAGGCCGCCAAGGGTAGGTGAAAAGCAGCAAGAGCTTTCAGGGCTGGGCCCTTCCTTGTGGGAGAAGGAGCCGGACGTTTGCCATTTCGGCAAGAGGCTCTGCCGCGGCCGAGCGCCATGAGATGTTGCGTCTCTGGGAAAGCACAGATCCCCACTGCTGTTGTGCCTGTAGATAGGGCACCAAGGGTTGGTGAAGAGCAGCAAGAGCTTTCAGGGCTGGGCCCTTCCTTGTGGCAGAAGGAGCCGGACGTTTGCCTTCTCGGCAAGAGGCTCATTCGCTGCCGAGCGCCATGAGATGTTGCGTCTCTGGGAAAGCACAGATCCCCAGTGCTGTTGTGCCTCTAGATAGGGTTCCAAGGGTAGGTGAAGAGCAGCAAGAGCTTTCAGGGCTGGGCCCTTCCTTGTGGGAGAAGGAGCCGGACGTTTGCCTTCTCGGCAAGAGGCTCTTTCGCTGCCGAGCGCCATGAGATGTTGAGTCTCTGGGAAAGCACAGATCCCCAGTGCTGTGTGCCTGTAGATAGGGCGCCAAGGCACCGTGAAGAGCAGCAAGAGCTTTCAGGGCTGGGCCCTTCCTTGTGGGAGAAGGAGCCGGACGTTTGCCTTCTCGGTAAGAGGCTCTGCCGCGGCCGAGCGACATGACATGTTGCGTCTCTGGGAAAGCACAGATACCCAGTGCTGTTGTCCCTGTAGATAGGGCGCCAAGGCACCGTGAAGAGCAGCAAGAGCTTTCAGGGCTGGGCCCTTCCTTGTGGCAGAAGGAGCCGGACATTTGCCTTTTCGGTAAGAGGCTCTGCCGCGGCCGAGCGCCATGACATGTTGCGTCTCTGGGAAAGCACAGATCCCCAGTGCTGTTGTGCCTGTAGATAGGGCGCCAAGGGTAGGTGAAGAGCAGCAAGAGCTTTCAGGGCTGGGCCCTTCCTTGTGGGAGAAGGAGCCGGACGTTTGCCTTCTCGGCAAGAGGCTCTTTCGCTGCCGAGCGCCATGAGATGTTGAGTCTCTGCGAAAGCACAGATCCCCAGTGCTGTTGTGCCTGTAGATAGGGCGCCAAGGCACCGTGAAGAGCAGCAAGAGCTTTCAGGGCTGGGCCCTTCCTTGTGGGAGAAGGAGCCGGACGTTTGCCTTTTCGGCAAGAGGCTCTGCCGCGGCCGAGCGACATGACATGTTGCGTCTCTGGGAAAGCACAGATCCCCAGTGCTGTTGTGCCTGTAGATAGGGCGCCAAGGGTAGGTGAAGAGCAGCAAGAGCTTTCAGGGCTGGGCCCTTCCTTGTGGGAGAAGGAGCCGGACGTTTGCCATTTCGGCAAGAGGCTCTGCCGCGGCCGAGCGACATGACATGTTGCGTCTATGGGAAAGCACAGATCCCCACTGCTGTTGTGCCTGTAGATAGGGTTCCAAGGGTAGGTGAAGAGCAGCAAGAGCTTTCAGGGCTGGGCCCTTCCTTGTGGGAGAATGAGACGGACGTTTGCCTTCTCGGCAAGAGGCTCTTTCGCTGCTGAGCGCTATGAGATGTTGCCTCTCTGGGAAAGCACAGATCCCCAGTGCTGTTGTGCCTGTAGATAAGGCGCCAAGGCACCGTGAAGAGCAGCAAGAGCTTTCAGGGCTGGGCCCTTCCTAGTGGGAGAAGGAGCCAGACGTTTGCCTTTTCGACAAGAGGCTCTTTCGCTGCTGAGCGCTATGAGATGTTGCCTCTCTGGGAAAGCACAGATCCCCAGTGCTGTTGTGCCTGTAGATAGGCCGCCAAGGGTAGGTGAAGAGCAGCAAGAGCTTTCAGGGCTGGGCCCTTCCTTGTGGGAGAAGGAGCCGAACGTTTGCCATTTCGGCAAGAGGCTCTGCCGCGGCCGAGCACCATGAGATGTTGCGTCTCTGGGAAAGCACAGTTCCCCAGTGCTGTTGTGCCTGTAGATAGGGCACCAAGGGTTGGTGAAGAGCAGCAAGAGCTTTCAGGGCTGGGCCCTTCCTTGTGGCAGAAGGAGACGGACGTTTGCCTTTTCGGCAAGAGGCTCATTCGCTGCCGAGCGCCATGAGATGTTGCGTCTCTGGGAAAGCACAGATCCCCAGTGCTGTTGTGCCTCTAGATAGGGTTCCAAGGGTAGGTGAAGAGCAGCAAGAGCTTTCAGGGCTGGGCCCTTCCTTGTGGGAGAAGGAGCTGGACGTTTGCCTTCTCGGCAAGAGGCTCTTTCGCTGCCGAGCGGTATCAGATGTTGCGTCTCTGGGAAAGCACAGATCCCCAGTGCTGTTGTGCCTGTAGATAGGGCGCCAAGGCACCGTGAAGAGCAGCAAGAGCTTTCAGGGCTGGGCCCTTCCTTGTGGGAGAAGGAACCGGACGTTTGCCTTCTCGGTAAGAGGCTCTGCCGCAGCCGACGCGACATGACATGTTGCGTCTCTGGGAAAGCACAGATACCCAGTGCTGTTGTGCCTGTAGATAGGGCGCCAAGGCACCGTGAAGAGCAGCAAGAGCTTTCAGGGCTGGGCCCTTCCTTGTGGCAGAAGGAGCCGGACGTTTGCCTTTTCGGTAAGAGGCTCTGCCGCGGCCGAGCGACATGAGATGTTGCGTCTCTGGGAAAGCACAGATCCCCAGTGCTGTTGTGCCTGTAGATAGGGCGCCAAGGGTAGGTGAAGAGCAGCAAGAGCTTTCAGGGCTGGGCCCTTCCTTGTGGCAGAAGGAGCCGGACTTTTGCCATTTCGGCAAGAGGCTCTGCCGCGGCCGAGCGCCATGAGATGTTGAGTGTCTGGGAAAGCACAGTTCCCCAGTGCTGTTTGCCTGTAGATAGGGTTCCAAGGGTAGGTGAAGAGCAGCAAGAGCTTTCAGGGCTGGGCCCTTCCTTGTGGGAGAAGGAGACGGACGTTTGCCTTCTCGGCAAGAGGCTCTGCTGCGGCCGAGCGCTATGAGATGTTGCCTCTCTGGGAAAGCACAGATCCCCACTGCTGTTGTGCCTGTAGATAAGGCGCCAAGGCACCGTGAAGAGCAGCAAGAGCTTTCAGGGCTGGGCCCTTCCTTGTGGAGAAGGAGCCGGACGTTTGCCTTCTCGGCAAGAGGCTCTTTCGCTGCCGAGCGCCATGAGATGTTGCCTCTCTGGGAAAGCACAGATCCCCAGTGCTGTTGTGCCTGTAGATAGGGCGCCAAGGGTAGGTGAAGAGCAGCAAGAGCTTTCAGGGCTGGGCCCTTCCTTGTGGGAGAAGGAGCCGTACGTTTGCCTTTTCGGCAAGAGGCTCTTTCGCTGCCGAGCGCCATGAGATGTTGCGTCTCTGGGAAAGCACAGATCCCCACTGCTGTTGTGCCTGTAGATAGGGCGCCAAGGCACCGTGAAGAGCAGCAAGAGCTTTCAGGCTGGGCCCTTCCTTTTGGGAGAAGGAGACGGACGTTTGCCTACTCAGCAAGAGGCTCTTTCGCTGCCGAGCGCTATGAGATGTTGCGTCTCTGGGAAAGCACAGATCCCCAGTGCTGTTGTGCCTGTAGATAAGGCGCCAAGGCACCATGAAGATCAGCAAGAGCTTTCAGGGCTGGGCCCTTCCTTGTGGGAGAAGGAGACGGACGTTTGCCTTCTCGGCAAGAGGCTCATTCGCTGCCGATTGCCATGAGATGTTGACTCTCTGGGAAAGCACAGATCCCCAGTGCTGTTGTGCCTGTAGATAAGGCGCAAAGGCACCGTGAAGAGCAGCAAGAGCTTTCAGGGCTGGGCCCTTCCTTGTGGGAGAAGGAGCCGGACGTTTGCCTTCTCGGCAAGAGGCTCTTTCGCTGCCAAGCGCCATGAGATGTTGAGTCTCTGGGAAAGCACAGATCCCCAGTGCTGTTGTGCCTGTAGATAGGCCGCCAAGGCACCGTGAGGAGCAGCAAGAGCTTTCAGGGCTGGGCCCTTCCTTGTGGGAGAAGGAGCCGGACGTTTGCCTTTTCGACAAGAGGCCCTGCCGCGGCCGAGCGACATGACATGTTGCGTCTCTGGGAAAGCACAGATCCCCAGTGCTGTTGTGCCTGTAGATAGGGCGCCAAGGGTAGGTGAAGAGCAGCAAGAGCTTTCAGGGCTGGGCCCTTCCTTGTGGGAGAAGGAGCCGGACGTTTGCCTTCTCGGCAAGAGGCTCTTTCGCTGCCGAGCACCATGAGATGTTGAGTCTCTGGGAAAGCACATATCCCCAGTGCTGTTGTGCCTGTAGATAGGGCGCCAAGGCACCGTGAGGAGCAGCAAGAGCTTTCAGGGCTGGGCCCTTCCTTGTGGGAGAAGGAGCCGGACGTTTGCCTTTTCGACAAGAGGCCCTGCCGCGGCGAGCGACATGACATGTTGCGTCTCTGGGAAAGCACAGATCCCCAGTGCTGTTGTGCCTGTAGATAGGGCGCCAAGGGTAGGTGAAGAGCAGCAAGAGCTTTCAGGGCTGGGCCCTTCCTTGTGGGAGAAGGAGCCGGACGTTTGCCATTTCGGCAAGAGGATCTGCCGCGGCCGAGCGCCATGAGATGTTGAGTGTCTGGGAAAGCACAGTTCCCAGTGCTGTTGTGCCTGTAGATAGGGCGCCAAGGGTAGGTGAAGAGCAGCAAGAGCTTTCAGGGCTGGGCCCTTCCTTGTGGGAGAAGGAGCCGGACGTTTGCCTTCTCGGCAAGAGGCTCTTTCGCTGCCGAGCGCCATGAGATGTTGAGTCTCTGGGAAAGCACAGATCCCCAGTGCTGTTGTGCCTGTAGATAGGGCGCCAAGGCACCGTGAGGAGCAGCAAGAGCTTTCAGGGCTGGCCCTTCCTTGTGGGAGAAGGAGCCGGACGTTTGCCTTTTCGACAAGAGGCCCTGCCGCGGCCGAGCGACATGACATGTTGCGTCTCTGGGAAAGCACAGATCCCCAGTGCTGTTGTGCCTGTAGATAGGGCGCCAAGGGTAGGTGAAGAGCAGCAAGAGCTTTCAGGGCTGGGCCCTTCCTTGTGGGAGAAGGAGCCGGACGTTTGCCATTTCGGCAAGAGGATCTGCCGCGGCCGAGCGCCATGAGATGTTGAGTGTCTGGGAAAGCACAGTTCCCCAGTGCTGTTGTGCCTGTAGATAGGGTTCCAAGGGTAGGTGAAGAGCAGCAAGAGCTTTCAGGGCTGGGCCCTTCCTTGTGGGAGAAGGAGCCGGACGTTTGCCTTCTCGGCAAGAGGCTCTTTCGCTGCCGAGCGCCATGAGATGTTGAGTCTCTGGGAAAGCACAGATCCCCAGTGCTGTTGTGCCTGTAGATAGGGCGCCAAGGCACCGTGAGGAGCAGCAAGAGCTTTCAGGGCTGGGCCCTTCCTTGTGGGAGAAGGAGCCGGACGTTTGCCTTTTCGACAAGAGGCTCTGCCGCGGCCGAGCGCCATGAGATGTTGCGTCTCTGGGAAAGCACAGATCCCCAGTGCTGTTGTGCCTGTAGATAGGGCGCCAAGGGTAGGTGAAGAGCAGCAAGAGCTTTCAGGGCTGGGCCCTTCCTTGTGGGAGAAGGAGCCGGACGTTTGCCATTTCGGCAAGAGGATCTGCCGCGGACCGAGCGCCATAAGATGTTGAGTGTCTGGGAAAGCACAGTTCCCCAGTGCTGTTGTGCCTGTAGATAGGGTTCCAAGGGTAGGTGAAGAGCAGCAAGAGCTTTCAGGGCTGGGCCCTTCCTTGTGGGAGAATGAGACGGACGTTTGCCTTTTCGGCAAGAGGCTCTGCCGCGGCGAGCGCCATGAGATGTTGCGTCTCTGGGAAAGCACAGATCCCCACTGCTGTTGTGCCTGTAGATAGGGTTCCAAGGGTAGGTGAAGAGCAGCAAGAGCTTTCAGGGCTGGGCCCTTCCTTGTGGGAGAAGGAGCCGGACGTTTGCCATTTCGGCAAGAGGATCTGCCGCGGCCGAGCGCCATGAGATGTTGAGTGTCCTGGGAAAGCACAGTTCCCCAGTGCTGTTGTGCCTGTAGATAGGGTTCCAAGGATAGGTGAAGAGCAGCAAGAGCTTTCAGGCTGGGCCCTTCCTTGTGGGAGAAGGAGCCGGACGTTTGCCTTCTCGGCAAGAGGCTCTTTCGCTGCCGAGCGCCATGAGATGTTGAGTCTCTGGGAAAGGCACAGATCCCCAGTGCTGTTGTGCCTGTAGATAAGGCGCAAAGGCACCGTGAAGAGCAGCAAGAGCTTTCAGGGCTGGGCCCTTCCTTGTGGGAGAAGGAGCCAGACGTTTGCCTTTTCGACAAGAGGCTCTTTCGCTGCTGAGCGCTATGAGATGTTGCCTCTCTGGGAAAGCACAGATCCCCAGTGCTGTTGTGCCTGTAGATAGGCCGCCAAGGGTAGGTGAAGAGCAGCAAGAGCTTTCAGGGCTGGGCCCTTCCTTGTGGGAGAAGGAGCCGGACGTTTGCCATTTCGGCAAGAGGCTCTGCCGCTGCCGAGCGCCATGAGATGTTGCGTCTCTGGGAAAGCACAGTTCCCCAGTGCTGTTGTGCCTGTAGATAGGGTGCCAAGGGTTGGTGAAGAGCAGCAAGAGCTTTCAGGGCTGGGCCCTTCCTTGTGGGAGAAGGAGCCGGACGTTTGCCTTCTCGGCAAGAGGCTCATTTGCTGCCGAGCGCCATGAGATGTTGCGTCTCTGGGAAAGCACAGATCCCCAGTGCTGTTGTGCCTCTAGATAGGGTTCCAAGGGTAGGTGAAGAGCAGCAAGAGCTTTCAGGGCTGGGCCCTTCCTTGTGGGAGAAGGAGCCGGACGTTTGCCTTCTCGGCAAGAGGCTCTTTCGCTGCCAAGCGCCATGAGATGTTGAGTCTCTGGGAAAGCACAGATCCCCAGTGCTGTGTGCCTGTAGATAGGGCGCCAAGGCACCGTGAAGAGCAGCAAGAGCTTTCAGGGCTGGGCCCTTCCTTGTGGGAGAAGGAGCCGGACGTTTGCCTTCTCGGTAAGAGGCTCTGCCGCGGCCGAGCGACATGACATGTTGCGTCTCTGGGAAAGCACAGATCCCCAGTGCTGTTGTGCCTGTAGATAGGGCGCCAAGGGTAGGTGAAGAGCAGCAAGAGCTTTCAGGGCTGGGCCCTTCCTTGTGGCAGAAGGAGCCGGACGTTTGCCTTTTCGGTAAGAGGCTCTGCCGCGGCCGAGCGCCATGACATGTTGCGTCTCTGGGAAAGCACAGATCCCCAGTGCTGTTGTGCCTGTAGATAGGGCGCCAAGGGTAGGTGAAGAGCAGCAAGAGCTTTCAGGGCTGGCCTTCCTTGTGGGAGAAGGAGCCGGACGTTTGCCTTCTCGGCAAGAGGCTCTTTCCGCTGCCGAGCGCCATGAGATGTTGAGTCTCTGGGAAAACAGTTCCCCAGTGCTGTTGTGCCTGTAGATAGGGTTCCAAGGGTAGGTGAAGAGCAGCAAGAGCTTTCAGGGCTGGGCCCTTCCTTGTGGGAGAATGAGACGGACGTTTGCCTTTTCGGCAAGAGGCTCTGCCGCGGCCGAGCGCCATGAGATGTTGCGTCTCTGGGAAAGCACAGATCCCCACTGCTGTTGTGCCTGTAGATAGGGTTCCAAGGGTAGGTGAAGAGCAGCAAGAGCTTTCAGGGCTGGGCCCTTCCTTGTGGGAGAAGGAGCCGGACGTTTGCCATTTCGGCAAGAGGATCTGCCGCGGCCGAGCGCCATGAGATGTTGAGTGTCTGGGAAAGCACAGTTCCCCAGTGCTGTTGTGCCTGTAGATAGGGTTCCAAGGGTAGGTGAAGAGCAGCAAGAGCTTTCAGGGCTGGGCCCTTCCTTGTGGGAGAAGGAGCCGGACGTTTGCCTTCTCGGCAAGAGGCTCTTTCGCTGCCGAGCGCCATGAGATGTTGAGTCTCTGGGAAAGCACAGATCCCCAGTGCTGTTGTGCCTGTAGATAGGGCGCCAAGGCACCGTGAGGAGCAGCAAGAGCTTTCAGGGCTGGGCCCTTCCTTGTGGGAGAAGGAGCCGGACGTTTGCCTTTTCGACAAGAGGCTCTGCCGCGGCCGAGCGCCATGAGATGTTGCGTCTCTGGGAAAGCACAGATCCCCAGTGCTGTTGTGCCTGTAGATAGGGCGCCAAGGGTAGGTGAAGAGCAGCAAGAGCTTTCAGGGCTGGGCCCTTCCTTGTGGGAGAAGGAGCCGGACGTTTGCCATTTCGGCAAGAGGATCTGCCGCGGCCGAGCGCCATAAGATGTTGAGTGTCTGGGAAAGCACAGTTCCCCAGTGCTGTTGTGCCTGTAGATAGGGTTCCAAGGGTAGGTGAAGAGCAGCAAGAGCTTTCAGGGCTGGGCCCTTCCTTGTGGGAGAATGAGACGGACGTTTGCCTTTTCGGCAAGAGGCTCTGCCGCGGCCGAGCGCCATGAGATGTTGCGTCTCTGGGAAAGCACAGATCCCCACTGCTGTTGTGCCTGTAGATAGGGTTCCAAGGGTAGGTGAAGAGCAGCAAGAGCTTTCAGGGCTGGGCCTTCCTTGTGGGAGAAGGAGCCGGACGTTTGCCTTCTCGGCAAGAGGCTCTTTCGCTGCTGAGCGCTATGAGATGTTGCCTCTCTGGGAAAGCACAGATCCCCAGTGCTGTTGTGCCTGTAGATAAGGCGCCAAGGCACCGTGAAGAGCAGCAAGAGCTTTCAGGGCTGGGCCCTTCCTTGTGGGAGAAGGAGACGGACGTTTGCCTTCTCGGCAAGAGGCTCATTCGCTGCCGAGCGCCATGAGATGTTGCGTCTATGGGAAAGCACAGATCCCCAGTGCTGTTGTGCCTGTAGATAGGGCGCCAAGGGTAGGTGAAGAGCAGCAAGAGCTTTCAGGGCTGGGCCCTTCCTTGTGGGAGAAGGAGCCGGACGTTTGCCTTTTCGGCAAGAGGCTCTTTCGCTGCCGAGAGCCATGAGATGTTGCGTCTCTGGGAAAGCGCAGATCCCCAGTGCTGTTGTGCCTGTAGATAGGGTGCCAAAGCACCGTTAAGAGCTGCAAGAGCTTTCAGGGCTGGGCCCTTCCTTGTGGGAGAAGGAGCCAGACGTTTGCCTTTTCGACAAGAGGCTCTTTCGCTGCTGAGCGCTATGAGATGTTGCCTCTCTGGGAAAGCACAGATCCCCAGTGCTGTTGTGCCGGTAGATAAGGCGCCAAGGCACCGTGAAGAGCAGCAAGAGCTTTCAGGGCTGGGCCCTTCCTTGTGGGAGAAGGAGCCGGACGTTTGCCTTCTCGGCAAGAGGCTCTGCCGCGGCCGAGCGCCATGAGATGTTGCGTCTCTGGGAAAGCACAGATCCCCAGTGCTGTTGTGCCTGTAGATAGGGCGCCAAGGGTAGGTGAAGAGCAGCAAGAGCTTTCAGGGCTGGGCCCTTCCTTGTGGGAGAAGGAGCCGGACGTTTGCCTTCTCGGCAAGAGGCTGTTTCGCTGCCGAGCGCCATGAGATGTTGCGTCTCTGGGAAAGCACAGATCCCCAGTGCTGTTGTGCCTGTAGATAAGGCGCCAAGGCACCGTGAAGAGCAGCAAGAGCTTTCAGGGCTGGGCCCTTCCTTGTGGCAGAAGGAGCCGGACGTTTGCCTTTTCGGTAAGAGGCTCTGCCGCGGCCGAGCGCCATGAGATGTTGCGTCTCTGGGAAAGCACAGATCCCCAGTGCTGTTGTGCCTGTAGATAGGGCGCCAAGGGTAGGTGAAGAGCAGCAAGAGCTTTCAGGGCTGGGCCCTTCCTTGTGGGAGAAGGAGCCGGACGTTTGCCATTTCGGCAAGAGGATCTGCCGCGGCCGAGCGCCATAAGATGTTGAGTGTCTGGGAAAGCACAGTTCCCCAGTGCTGTTGTGCCTGTAGATAGGGTTCCAAGGGTAGGTGAAGAGCAGCAAGAGCTTTCAGGGCTGGGCCCTTCCTTGTGGGAGAATGAGACGGACGTTTGCCTTTTCGGCAAGAGGCTCTGCCGCGGCCGAGCGCCATGAGATGTTGCGTCTCTGGGAAAGCACAGATCCCCACTGCTGTTGTGCCTGTAGATAGGGTTCCAAGGGTAGGTGAAGAGCAGCAAGAGCTTTCAGGGCTGGGCCCTTCCTTGTGGGAGAAGGAGACGGACGTTTGCCTTCTCGGCAAGAGGCTCTTTCGCTGCTGAGCGCTATGAGATGTTGCCTCTCTGGGAAAGCACAGATCCCCAGTGCTGTTGTGCCTGTAGATAAGGCGCCAAGGCACCGTGAAGAGCAGCAAGAGCTTTCAGGGCTGGGCCCTTCCTTGTGGGAGAAGGAGACGGACGTTTGCCTTCTCGGCAAGAGGCTCATTCGCTGCCGAGCGCCATGAGATGTTGCGTCTATGGGAAAGCACAGATCCCCAGTGCTGTTGTGCCTGTAGATAGGGCGCCAAGGGTAGGTGAAGAGCAGCAAGAGCTTTCAGGGCTGGGCCCTTCCTTGTGGGAGAAGGAGCCGGACGTTTGCCTTTTCGGCAAGAGGCTCTTTCGCTGCCGAGAGCCATGAGATGTTGCGTCTCTGGGAAAGCGCAGATCCCCAGTGCTGTTGTGCCTGTAGATAGGGTGCCAAAGCACCGTTAAGAGCTGCAAGAGCTTTCAGGGCTGGGCCCTTCCTTGTGGGAGAAGGAGCCAGACGTTTGCCTTTTCGACAAGAGGCTCTTTCGCTGCTGAGCGCTATGAGATGTTGCCTCTCTGGGAAAGCACAGATCCCCAGTGCTGTTGTGCCGGTAGATAAGGCGCCAAGGCACCGTGAAGAGCAGCAAGAGCTTTCAGGGCTGGGCCCTTCCTTGTGGGAGAAGGAGCCGGACGTTTGCCTTCTCGGCAAGAGGCTCTGCCGCGGCCGAGCGCCATGAGATGTTGCGTCTCTGGGAAAGCACAGATCCCCAGTGCTGTTGTGCCTGTAGATAGGGCGCCAAGGGTAGGTGAAGAGCAGCAAGAGCTTTCAGGGCTGGGCCCTTCCTTGTGGGAGAAGGAGCCGGACGTTTGCCTTCTCGGCAAGAGGCTGTTTCGCTGCCGAGCGCCATGAGATGTTGCGTCTCTGGGAAAGCACAGATCCCCAGTGCTGTTGTGCCTGTAGATAAGGCGCCAAGGCACCGTGAAGAGCAGCAAGAGCTTTCAGGGCTGGGCCCTTCCTTGTGGCAGAAGGAGCCGGACGTTTGCCTTTTCGGTAAGAGGCTCTGCCGCGGCCGAGCGACATGACATGTTGCGTCTCTGGGAAAGCACAGATCCCCAGTGCTGTTGTGCCTGTAGATAGGGCGCCAAGGGTAGGTGAAGAGCAGCAAGAGCTTTCAGGGCTGGGCCCTTCCTTGTGGGAGAAGGAGCCGGACGTTTGCCATTTCGGCAAGAGGCTCTGCCGCGGCCGAGCGCCATGAGATGTTGAGTGTCTGGGAAAGCACAGTTCCCCAGTGCTGTTCTGCCTGTAGATAGGGTTCCAAGGGTAGGTGAAGAGCAGCAAGAGCTTTCAGGGCTGGGCCCTTCCTTGTGGGAGAAGGAGACGGACGTTTGCCTTTTCGGCAAGAGGCTCTGCCGCGGCCGAGCGCCATGAGATGTTGCGTCTCTGGGAAAGCACAGATCCCCACTGCTGTTGTGCCTGTAGATAGGGCGCCAAGGGTAGGTGAAGAGCAGCAAGAGCTTTCAGGGCTGGGCCCTTCCTTGTGGGAGAAGGAGCCGGACGTTTGCCTTCTCGGCAAGAGGCTCTTTCGCTGCCGAGAGCCATGAGATGTTGCGTCTCTGGGAAAGCACAGATCCCCAGTGCTGTTGTGCCTGTAGATAGGGCGCCAAGGGTAGGGAAGAGCAGCAAGAGCTTTCAGGGGCTGGGCCCTTCCTTGTGGGAGAAGGAGCCGGACGTTTGCCTTCTCGGCAAGAGGCTGTTTCGCTGCCGAGCGCCATGAGATGTTGCGTCTCTGGGAAAGCACAGATCCCCAGTGCTGTTGTGCCTGTAGATAGGGCGCCAAGGCACCGTGAAGAGCAGCAAGAGCTTTCAGGGCTGGGCCCTTCCTTTTGGGAGAAGGAGCCGGACGTTTGCCTTTTCGACAAGAGGCTCTTTGGCTTCTGAGCGCTATGAGATGTTGCCTCTCTGGGAAAGCACAGATCCCCAGTGCTGTTGTGCCTGTAGATAGGCCGCCAAGGGTAGGTGAAGAGCAGCAAGAGCTTTCAGGGCTGGGCCCTTCCTTGTGGCAGAAGGAGCCGGACGTTTGCCTTCTCGAGATAAGAGGCTCTGCCGCGGCCGAGCGACATGACATGTTGCGTCTCTGGGAAAGCACAGATACCCAGTGCTGTTGTGCCTGTAGATAGGGCGCCAAGGCACCGTGAAGAGCAGCAAGAGCTTTCAGGGCTGGGCCCTTCCTTGTGGCAGAAGGAGCCGGACGTTTGCCTTTTCGGTAAGAGGCTCTGCCGCGGCCGAGCGACATGACATGTTGCGTCTCTGGGAAAGCACAGATCCCCAGTGCTGTTGTGCCTGTAGATAGGGCGCCAAGGGTAGGTGAAGAGCAGCAAGAGCTTTCAGGGCTGGGCCCTTCCTTGTGGGAGAAGGAGCCGGACGTTTGCCTTCTCGGCAAGAGGCTCTTTCGCTGCCGAGCGCCATGAGATGTTGAGTCTCTGGGAAAGCACAGATCCCCAGTGCTGTTGTGCCTGTAGATAGGGCGCCAAGGCACCATGAGGAGCAGCAAGAGCTTTCAGGGCTGGGCCCTTCCTTGTGGGAGAAGGAGCCGGACGTTTGCCTTTTCGACAAGAGGCCCTGCCGCGGCCGAGCGACATGACATGTTGCGTCTCTGGGAAAGCACAGATCCCCAGTGCTGTTGTGCCTGTAGATAGGGCGCCAAGGGTAGGTGAAGAGCAGCAAGAGCTTTCAGGGCTGGGCCCTTCCTTGTGGGAGAAGGAGCCGGACGTTTGCCATTTCGGCAAGAGGATCTGCCGCGGCCGAGCGCCATAAGATGTTGAGTGTCTGGGAAAGCACAGTTCCCCAGTGCTGTTGTGCCTGTAGATAGGGTTCCAAGGGTAGGTGAAGAGCAGCAAGAGCTTTCAGGGCTGGGCCCTTCCTTGTGGGAGAATGAGACGGACGTTTGCCTTTTCGGCAAGAGGCTCTGCCGCGGCCGAGCGCCATGAGATGTTGCGTCTCTGGGAAAGCACAGATCCCCACTGCTGTTGTGCCTGTAGATAGGGTTCCAAGGGTAGGTGAAGAGCAGCAAGAGCTTTCAGGGCTGGGCCCTTCCTTGTGGGAGAAGGAGCCGGACGTTTGCCTTCTCGGCAAGAGGCTCTTTCGCTGCTGAGCGCTATGAGATGTTGCCTCTCTGGGAAAGCACAGATCCCCAGTGCTGTTGTGCCTGTAGATAAGGCGCCAAGGCACCGTGAAGAGCAGCAAGAGCTTTCAGGGCTGGGCCCTTCCTTGTGGGAGAAGGAGACGGACGTTTGCCTTCTCGGCAAGAGGCTCATTCGCTGCCGAGCGCCATGAGATGTTGCGTCTATGGGAAAGCACAGATCCCCAGTGCTGTTGTGCCTGTAGATAGGGCGCCAAGGGTAGGTGAAGAGCAGCAAGAGCTTTCAGGGCTGGGCCCTTCCTTGTGGGAGAAGGAGCCGGACGTTTGCCTTTTCGGCAAGAGGCTCTTTCGCTGCCGAGAGCCATGAGATGTTGCGTCTCTGGGAAAGCGCAGATCCCCAGTGCTGTTGTGCCTGTAGATAGGGTGCCAAAGCACCGTTAAGAGCTGCAAGAGCTTTCAGGGCTGGGCCCTTCCTTGTGGGAGAAGGAGCCAGACGTTTGCCTTTTCGACAAGAGGCTCTTTCGCTGCTGAGCGCTATGAGATGTTGCCTCTCTGGGAAAGCACAGATCCCCAGTGCTGTTGTGCCGGTAGATAAGGCGCCAAGGCACCGTGAAGAGCAGCAAGAGCTTTCAGGGCTGGGCCCTTCCTTGTGGGAGAAGGAGCCGGACGTTTGCCTTCTCGGCAAGAGGCTCTGCCGCGGCCGAGCGCCATGAGATGTTGCGTCTCTGGGAAAGCACAGATCCCCAGTGCTGTTGTGCCTGTAGATAGGGCGCCAAGGGTAGGTGAAGAGCAGCAAGAGCTTTCAGGGCTGGGCCCTTCCTTGTGGGAGAAGGAGCCGGACGTTTGCCTTCTCGGCAAGAGGCTGTTTCGCTGCCGAGCGCCATGAGATGTTGCGTCTCTGGGAAAGCACAGATCCCCAGTGCTGTTGTGCCTGTAGATAAGGCGCCAAGGCACCGTGAAGAGCAGCAAGAGCTTTCAGGGCTGGGGCCCTTCCTTGTGGCAGAAGGAGCCGGACGTTTGCCTTTTCGGTAAGAGGCTCTGCCGCGGCCGAGCGCCATGAGATGTTGCGTCTCTGGGAAAGCACAGATCCCCAGTGCTGTTGTGCCTGTAGATAGGGCGCCAAGGGTAGGTGAAGAGCAGCAAGAGCTTTCAGGGCTGGGCCCTTCCTTGTGGGAGAAGGAGCCGGACGTTTGCCATTTCGGCAAGAGGATCTGCCGCGGCCGAGCGCCATAAGATGTTGAGTGTCTGGGAAAGCACAGTTCCCCAGTGCTGTTGTGCCTGTAGATAGGGTTCCAAGGGTAGGTGAAGAGCAGCAAGAGCTTTCAGGGCTGGGCCCTTCCTTGTGGGAGAATGAGACGGACGTTTGCCTTTTCGGCAAGAGGCTCTGCCGCGGCCGAGCGCCATGAGATGTTGCGTCTCTGGGAAAGCACAGATCCCCACTGCTGTTGTGCCTGTAGATAGGGTTCCAAGGGTAGGTGAAGAGCAGCAAGAGCTTTCAGGGCTGGGCCCTTCCTTGTGGGAGAAGGAGACGGACGTTTGCCTTCTCGGCAAGAGGCTCTTTCGCTGCTGAGCGCTATGAGATGTTGCCTCTCTGGGAAAGCACAGATCCCCAGTGCTGTTGTGCCTGTAGATAAGGCGCCAAGGCACCGTGAAGAGCAGCAAGAGCTTTCAGGGCTGGGCCCTTCCTTGTGGGAGAAGGAGACGGACGTTTGCCTTCTCGGCAAGAGGCTCATTCGCTGCCGAGCGCCATGAGATGTTGCGTCTATGGGAAAGCACAGATCCCCAGTGCTGTTGTGCCTGTAGATAGGGCGCCAAGGGTAGGTGAAGAGCAGCAAGAGCTTTCAGGGCTGGGCCCTTCCTTGTGGGAGAAGGAGCCGGACGTTTGCCTTTTCGGCAAGAGGCTCTTTCGCTGCCGAGAGCCATGAGATGTTGCGTCTCTGGGAAAGCGCAGATCCCCAGTGCTGTTGTGCCTGTAGATAGGGTGCCAAAGCACCGTTAAGAGCTGCAAGAGCTTTCAGGGCTGGGCCCTTCCTTGTGGGAGAAGGAGCCAGACGTTTGCCTTTTCGACAAGAGGCTCTTTCGCTGCTGAGCGCTATGAGATGTTGCCTCTCTGGGAAAGCACAGATCCCCAGTGCTGTTGTGCCGGTAGATAAGGCGCCAAGGCACCGTGAAGAGCAGCAAGAGCTTTCAGGGCTGGGCCCTTCCTTGTGGGAGAAGGAGCCGGACGTTTGCCTTCTCGGCAAGAGGCTCTGCCGCGGCCGAGCGCCATGAGATGTTGCGTCTCTGGGAAAGCACAGATCCCCAGTGCTGTTGTGCCTGTAGATAGGGCGCCAAGGGTAGGTGAAGAGCAGCAAGAGCTTTCAGGGCTGGGCCCTTCCTTGTGGGAGAAGGAGCCGGACGTTTGCCTTCTCGGCAAGAGGCTGTTTCGCTGCCGAGCGCCATGAGATGTTGCGTCTCTGGGAAAGCACAGATCCCCAGTGCTGTTGTGCCTGTAGATAAGGCGCCAAGGCACCGTGAAGAGCAGCAAGAGCTTTCAGGGCTGGGCCCTTCCTTGTGGCAGAAGGAGCCGGACGTTTGCCTTTTCGGTAAGAGGCTCTGCCGCGGCCGAGCGACATGACATGTTGCGTCTCTGGGAAAGCACAGATCCCCAGTGCTGTTGTGCCTGTAGATAAGGGCGCCAAGGGTAGGTGAAGAGCAGCAAGAGCTTTCAGGGCTGGGCCCTTCCTTGTGGGAGAAGGAGCCGGACGTTTGCCATTTCGCAAGAGGCTCTGCCGCGGCCGAGCGCCATGAGATGTTGAGTGTCTGGGAAAGCACAGTTCCCCAGTGCTGTTCTGCCTGTAGATAGGGTTCCAAGGGTAGGTGAAGAGCAGCAAGAGCTTTCAGGGCTGGGCCCTTCCTTGTGGGAGAAGGAGACGGACGTTTGCCTTTTCGGCAAGAGGCTCTGCCGCGGCCGAGCGCCATGAGATGTTGCGTCTCTGGGAAAGCACAGATCCCCACTGCTGTTGTGCCTGTAGATAGGGCGCCAAGGGTAGGTGAAGAGCAGCAAGAGCTTTCAGGGCTGGGCCCTTCCTTGTGGGAGAAGGAGCCGGACGTTTGCCTTCTCGGCAAGAGGCTCTTTCGCTGCCGAGAGCCATGAGATGTTGCGTCTCTGGGAAAGCACAGATCCCCAGTGCTGTTGTGCCTGTAGATAGGGCGCCAAGGGTAGGTGAAGAGCAGCAAGAGCTTTCAGGGCTGGGCCCTTCCTTGTGGGAGAAGGAGCCGGACGTTTGCCTTCTCGGCAAGAGGCTGTTTCGCTGCCGAGCGCCATGAGATGTTGCGTCTCTGGGAAAGCACAGATCCCCAGTGCTGTTGTGCCTGTAGATAGGGCGCCAAGGCACCGTGAAGAGCAGCAAGAGCTTTCAGGGCTGGGCCCTTCCTTTTGGGAGAAGGAGCCGGACGTTTGCCTTTTCGACAAGAGGCTCTTTGGCTTCTGAGCGCTATGAGATGTTGCCTCTCTGGGAAAGCACAGATCCCCAGTGCTGTTGTGCCTGTAGATAGGCCGCCAAGGGTAGGTGAAGAGCAGCAAGAGCTTTCAGGGCTGGGCCCTTCCTTGTGGCAGAAGGAGCCGGACGTTTGCCTTCTCGGTAAGAGGCTCTGCCGCGGCCGAGCGACATGACATGTTGCGTCTCTGGGAAAGCACAGATACCCAGTGCTGTTGTGCCTGTAGATAGGGCGCCAAGGCACCGTGAAGAGCAGCAAGAGCTTTCAGGGCTGGGCCCTTCCTTGTGGCAGAAGGAGCCGGACGTTTGCCTTTTCGGTAAGAGGCTCTGCCGCGGCCGAGCGACATGACATGTTGCGTCTCTGGGAAAGCACAGATCCCCAGTGCTGTTGTGCCTGTAGATAGGGCGCCAAGGGTAGGTGAAGAGCAGCAAGAGCTTTCAGGGCTGGGCCCTTCCTTGTGGGAGAAGGAGCCGGACGTTTGCCTTCTCGGCAAGAGGCTCTTTCGCTGCCGAGCGCCATGAGATGTTGAGTCTCTGGGAAAGCACAGATCCCCAGTGCTGTTGTGCCTGTAGATAGGGCGCCAAGGCACCATGAGGAGCAGCAAGAGCTTTCAGGGCTGGGCCCTTCCTTGTGGGAGAAGGAGCCGGACGTTTGCCTTTTCGACAAGAGGCCCTGCCGCGGCCGAGCGACATGACATGTTGCGTCTCTGGGAAAGCACAGATCCCCAGTGCTGTTGTGCCTGTAGATAGGGTGCCAAGGGTAGGTGAAGAGCAGCAAGAGCTTTCAGGGCTGGGCCCTTCCTTGTGGGAGAAGGAGACGGACGTTTGCCATTTCGGCAAGAGGATCTGCCGCGGCCGAGCGCCATGAGATGTTGAGTGTCTGGGAAAGCACAGTTCCCCAGTGCTGTTGTGCCTGTAGATAGGGTTCCAAGGGTAGGTGAAGAGCAGCAAGAGCTTTCAGGGCTGGGCCCTTCCTTGTGGGTGAAGGAGCCGGACGTTTGCCTTCTCGGCAAGAGGCTCTTTCGCTGCCGAGCGCCATGAGATGTTGAGTCTCTGGGAAAGCACAGATCCCCAGTGCTGTTGTGCCTGTAGATAGGGCGCCAAGGCACCGTGAGGAGCAGCAAGAGCTTTCAGGGCTGGGCCCTTCCTTGTGGGAGAAGGAGCCGGACGTTTGCCTTTTCGACAAGAGGCCCTGCCGCGGCCGAGCGACATGACATGTTGCGTCTCTGGGAAAGCACAGATCCCCAGTGCTGTTGTGCCTGTAGATAGGGCGCCAAGGGTAGGTGAAGAGCAGCAAGAGCTTTCAGGGCTGGGCCCTTCCTTGTGGGAGAAGGAGCCGGACGTTTGCCATTTCGGCAAGAGGATCTGCCGCGGCCGAGCGCCATGAGATGTTGAGTGTCTGGGAAAGCACAGTTCCCCAGTGCTGTTGTGCCTGTAGATAGGGTTCCAAGGGTAGGTGAAGAGCAGCAAGAGCTTTCAGGGCTGCGCCCTTCCTTGTGGGAGAAGGAGCCGGACGTTTGCCTTTTCGGCAAGAGGCTCTGCCGCGGCCGAGCGCCATGAGATGTTGCGTCTCTGGGAAAGCACAGATCCCCACTGCTGTTGTGCCTGTAGATAGGGTTCCAAGGGTAGGTGAAGAGCAGCAAGAGCTTTCAGGGCTGGGCCCTTCCTTGTGGGAGAAGGAGCCGGACGTTTGCCTTTTCGGCAAGAGGCTCTTTCGCTGCTGAGCGCTATGAGATGTTGCCTCTCTGGGAAAGCACAGATCCCCAGTGCTGTTGTGCCTGTAGATAAGGCGCCAAGGCACCGTGAAGAGCAGCAAGAGCTTTGAGGGCTGGGCCCTTCCTTGTGGGAGAAGGAGCCGGACGTTTGCCTTCTCGGCAAGAGGCTCTGCCGCGGCCGAGCGCCATGAGATGTTGCGTCTCTGGGAAAGCACAGATCCCCAGTGCTGTTGTGCCTGTAGATAGGGCGCCAAGGGTAGGTGAAGAGCAGCAAGAGCTTTCAGGGCTGGGCCCTTCCTTGTGGGAGAAGGAGCCGGACGTTTGCCTTCTCGGCAAGAGGCTGTTTCGCTGCCGAGCGCCATGAGATGTTGCGTCTCTGGGAAAGCACAGATCCCCAGTGCTGTTGTGCCTGTAGATAAGGCGCCAAGGCACCGTGAAGAGCAGCAAGAGCTTTCAGGGCTGGGCCCTTCCTTGTGGCAGAAGGAGCCGGACGTTTGCCTTTTCGGTAAGAGGCTCTGCCGCGGCCGAGCGAAATGACATGTTGCGTCTCTGGGAAAGCACAGATCCCCAGTGCTGTTGTGCCTGTAGATAGGGCGCCAAAGGTAGGTGAAGAGCAGCAAGAGCTTTCAGGGCTGGGCCCTTCCTTGTGGGAGAAGGAGCCGGACGTTTGCCATTTCGGCAAGGGGCTCTGCCGCGGCCGAGCGCCATGAGATGTTGAGTGTCTGGGAAAGCACAGTTCCCCAGTGCTGTTGTGCCTGTAGATAGGGTTCCAAGGGTAGGTGAAGAGCAGCAAGAGCTTTCAGGGCTGGGCCCTTCCTTGTGGGAGAAGGAGACGGACGTTTGCCTTTTCGGCAAGAGGCTCTGCCGCGGCCGAGCGCCATGAGATGTTGCGTCTCTGGGAAAGCACAGATCCCCACTGCTGTTGTGCCTGTAGATAGGGTTACAAGGGTAGGTGAAGAGCAGCAAGAGCTTTCAGGGCTGGGCCCTTCCTTGTGGGAGAAGGAGCCGGACGTTTGCCTTCTCGGCAAGAGGCTCTTTCGCTGCCGAGAGCCATGAGATGTTGCGTCTCTGGGAAAGCGCAGATCCCCAGTGCTGTTGTGCCTGTAGATAGGGTTCCAAGGATAGGTGAAGAGCAGCAGCAGCATTCAGGGCTGGGCCCTTCCTTGTGGGAGAAGGAGACGGACGTTTGCCTTTTCGACAAGAGGCTCTTTCGCTGCTGAGCGCTATGAGATGTTGCCTCTCTGGGAAAGCACAGATCCCCAGTGCTGTTGTGCCTGTAGATAGGGCGCCAAGGGTAGGTGAAGAGCAGCAAGAGCTTTCAGGGCTGGGCCCTTCCTTGTGGGAGAAGGAGCCGGACGTTTGCCTTTTCGGCAAGAGGCTCTTTCGCTGCTGAGCGCTATGAGATGTTGCCTCTCTGGGAAAGCACAGATCCCCAGTGCTGTTGTGCCTGTAGATAGGGCGCCAAGGGTAGGTGAAGAGCAGCAAGAGCTTTCAGGGCTGGGCCCTTCCTTGTGGGAGAAGGAGCCGGACGTTTGCCTTCTCGGCAAGAGGCTGTTTCGCTGCCGAGCGCCATGAGATGTTGCGTCTCTGGGAAAGCACAGATCCCCAGTGCTGTTGTGCCTGTAGATAGGGCGCCAAGGCACCGTGAAGAGCAGCAAGAGCTTTCAGGGCTGGGCCCTTCCTTTTGGGAGAAGGAGCCGGACGTTTGCCTACTCAGCAAGAGGCTCTTTCGCTGCCGAGCGCTATGAGATGTTGCGTCTCTGTGAAAGCACAGATCCCCAGTGCTGTTGTGCCTGTAGATAAGGCGCCAAAGCACCGTGAAGAGCAGCAAGAGCTTTCAGGGCTGGGCCCTTCCTTGTGGGAGAAGGAGACGGACGTTTGCCTTCTCGGCAAGAGGCTCATTCGCTGCCGAGCGCCATGAGATGTTGCGTCTCTGGGAAAGCACAGATCCCCAGTGCTGTTGTGCCTGTAGATAGGGCGCCAAGGGTAGGTGAAGAGCAGCAAGAGCTTTCAGGGCTGGGCCCTTCCTTGTGGGAGAAGGAGACGGACGTTTGCCTTCTCGGCAAGAGGCTCATTCGCTGCCGAGCGCCATGAGATGTTGCGTCTATGGGAAAGCACAGATCCCCAGTGCTGTTGTGCCTGTAGATAGGGTGCCAAAGCACCGTTAAGAGCTGGAAGAGCTTTCAGGGCTGGGCCTTTCCTTGTGGGAGAAGGAGCCAGACGTTTGCCTTTTCGACAAGAGGCTCTTTCGCTGCTGAGCGCTATGAGATGTTGCCTCTCTGGGAAAGCACAGATCCCCAGTGCTGTTGTGCCGGTAGATAAGGCGCCAAGGCACCGTGAAGAGCAGCAACAGCTTTCAGGGCTGGGCCCTTCCTTGTGGGAGAAGGAGCCGGACGTTTGCCTTCTCGGCAAGAGGCTCTGCCGCGGCCGAGCGCCATGAGATGTTGCCTCTCTGGGAAAGCACAGATCCCCAGTGCTGTTGTGCCTGTAGATAGGGCGCCAAGGGTAGGTGAAGAGCAGCAAGAGCTTTCAGGGCTGGGCCCTTCCTTGTGGGAGAAGGAGCCGGACGTTTGCCTTCTCGGCAAGAGGCTGTTTCGCTGCCGAGCGCCATGAGATGTTGCGTCTCTGGGAAAGCACAGATCCCCAGTGCTGTTGTGCCTGTAGATAAGGCGCCAAGGCACCGTGAAGAGCAGCAAGAGCTTTCAGGGCTGGGCCCTTCCTTGTGGGAGAAGGAGCCGGACGTTTGCCTTCTCGGCAAGAGGCTCATTCGCTGCCGATTGCCATGAGATGTTGCCTCTCTGGGAAAGCACAGATCCCCAGTGCTGTTGTGCCTGTAGATAAGGCGCCAAGGCACCGTGAAGAGCAGCAAGAGCTTTCAGGGCTGGGCCCTTCCTTGTGGGAGAAGGAGCCGGACGTTTGCCTTCTCGGCAAGAGGCTGTTTCGCTGCCGAGCGCCATGAGATGTTGCGTCTCTGGGAAAGCACAGATCCCCAGTGCTGTTGTGCCTGTAGATAAGGCGCCAAGGCACCGTGAAGAGCAGCAAGAGCTTTCAGGGCTGGGCCCTTCCTTGTGGCAGAAGGAGCCGGACGTTTGCCTTTTCGGTAAGAGGCTCTGCCGCGGCCGAGCGACATGACATGTTGCGTCTCTGGGAAAGCACAGATCCCCAGTGCTGTTGTGCCTGTAGATAGGGTGCCAAGGGTAGGTGAAGAGCAGCAAGAGCTTTCAGGGCTGGGCCCTTCCTTGTGGGAGAAGGAGCCGGACGTTTGCCATTTCGGCAAGGGGCTCTGCCGCGGCCGAGCGCCATGAGATGTTGAGTGTCTGGGAAAGCACAGTTCCCCAGTGCTGTTGTGCCTGTAGATAGGGTTCCAAGGGTAGGTGAAGAGCAGCAAGAGCTTTCAGGGCTGGGCCCTTCCTTGTGGGAGAAGGAGACGGACGTTTGCCTTTTCGGCAAGAGGCTCTGCCGCGGCCGAGCGCCATGAGATGTTGCGTCTCTGGGAAAGCACAGATCCCCACTGCTGTTGTGCCTGTAGATAGGGTTACAAGGGTAGGTGAAGAGCAGCAAGAGCTTTCAGGGCTGGGCCCTTCCTTGTGGGAGAAGGAGCCGGACGTTTGCCTTCTCGGCAAGAGGCTCTTTCGCTGCCGAGAGCCATGAGATGTTGCCTCTCTGGGAAAGCACAGATCCCCAGTGCTGTTGTGCCTGTAGATAGGGCGCCAAGGGTAGGTGAAGAGCAGCAAGAGCTTTCAGGGCTGGGCCCTTCCTTGTGGGAGAAGGAGACGGACGTTTGCCTTCTCGGCAAGAGGCTGTTTCGCTGCCGAGCGCCATGAGATGTTGCGTCTCTGGGAAAGCACAGATCCCCAGTGCTGTTGTGCCTGTAGATAGGGCGCCAAGGCACCGTGAAGAGCAGCAAGAGCTTTCAGGGCTGGGCCCTTCCTTTTGGGAGAAGGAGCCGGACGTTTGCCTACTCAGCAAGAGGCTCTTTCGCTGCCGAGCGCTATGAGATGTTGCGTCTCTGTGAAAGCACAGATCCCCAGTGCTGTTGTGCCTGTAGATAAGGCGCCAAAGCACCGTGAAGAGCAGCAAGAGCTTTCAGGGCTGGGCCCTTCCTTGTGGGAGAAGGAGACGGACGTTTGCCTTCTCGGCAAGAGGCTCATTCGCTGCCGAGCGCCATGAGATGTTGCGTCTATGGGAAAGCACAGATCCCCAGTGCTGTTGTGCCTGTAGATAGGGCGCCAAGGGTAGGTGAAGAGCAGCAAGAGCTTTCAGGGCTGGGCCCTTCCTTGTGGGAGAAGGAGACGGACGTTTGCCTTCTCGGCAAGAGGCTCATTCGCTGCCGAGCGCCATGAGATGATGCGTCTATGGGAAAGCACAGATCCCCAGTGCTGTTGTGCCTGTAGATAGGGTGCCAAAGCACCGTTAAGAGCTGGAAGAGCTTTCAGGGCTGGGCCTTTCCTTGTGGGAGAAGGAGCCAGACGTTTGCCTTTTCGACAAGAGGCTCTTTCGCTGCTGAGCGCTATGAGATGTTGCCTCTCTGGGAAAGCACAGATCCCCAGTGCTGTTGTGCCGGTAGATAAGGCGCCAAGGCACCGTGAAGAGCAGCAACAGCTTTCAGGGCTGGGCCCTTCCTTGTGGGAGAAGGAGCCGGACGTTTGCCTTCTCGGCAAGAGGCTCATTCGCTGCCGATTGCCATGAGATGTTGCCTCTCTGGGAAAGCACAGATCCCCAGTGCTGTTGTGCCTGTAGATAAGGCGCCAAGGCACCGTGAAGAGCAGCAAGAGCTTTCAGGGCTGGGCCCTTCCTTGTGGGAGAAGGAGCCGGACGTTTGCCTTCTCGGCAAGAGGCTGTTTCGCTGCCGAGCGCCATGAGATGTTGCGTCTCTGGGAAAGCACAGATCCCCAGTGCTGTTGTGCCTGTAGATAAGGCGCCAAGGCACCGTGAAGAGCAGCAAGAGCTTTCAGGGCTGGGCCCTTCCTTGTGGCAGAAGGAGCCGGACGTTTGCCTTTTCGGTAAGAGGCTCTGCCGCGGCCGAGCGACATGACATGTTGCGTCTCTGGGAAAGCACAGATCCCCAGTGCTGTTGTGCCTGTAGATAGGGTGCCAAGGGTAGGTGAAGAGCAGCAAGAGCTTTCAGGGCTGGGCCCTTCCTTGTGGGAGAAGGAGCCGGACGTTTGCCATTTCGGCAAGGGGCTCTGCCGCGGCCGAGCGCCATGAGATGTTGAGTGTCTGGGAAAGCACAGTTCCCCAGTGCTGTTGTGCCTGTAGATAGGGTTCCAAGGGTAGGTGAAGAGCAGCAAGAGCTTTCAGGGCTGGGCCCTTCCTTGTGGGAGAAGGAGACGGACGTTTGCCTTTTCGGCAAGAGGCTCTGCCGCGGCCGAGCGCCATGAGATGTTGCGTCTCTGGGAAAGCACAGATCCCCACTGCTGTTGTGCCTGTAGATAGGGTTACAAGGGTAGGTGAAGAGCAGCAAGAGCTTTCAGGGCTGGGCCCTTCCTTGTGGGAGAAGGAGCCGGACGTTTGCCTTCTCGGCAAGAGGCTCTTTCGCTGCCGAGAGCCATGAGATGTTGCGTCTCTGGGAAAGCGCAGATCCCCAGTGCTGTTGTGCCTGTAGATAGGGTTCCAAGGATAGGTGAAGAGCAGCAGCAGCATTCAGGGCTGGGCCCTTCCTTGTGGGAGAAGGAGCCAGACGTTTGCCTTTTCGACAAGAGGCTCTTTCGCTGCTGAGCGCTATGAGATGTTGCCTCTCTGGGAAAGCACAGATCCCCAGTGCTGTTGTGCCTGTAGATAGGGCGCCAAGGGTAGGTGAAGAGCAGCAAGAGCTTTCAGGGCTGGGCCCTTCCTTGTGGGAGAAGGAGCCGGACGTTTGCCTTCTCGGCAAGAGGCTCTTTCGCTGCTGAGCGCTATGAGATGTTGCCTCTCTGGGAAAGCACAGATCCCCAGTGCTGTTGTGCCTGTAGATAGGGCGCCAAGGCACCGTGAAGAGCAGCAAGAGCTTTCAGGGCTGGGCCCTTCCTTGTGGGAGAAGGAGCCGGACGTTTGCCTTCTCGGCAAGAGGCTGTTTCGCTGCCGAGCGCCATGAGATGTTGCGTCTCTGGGAAAGCACAGATCCCCAGTGCTGTTGTGCCTGTAGATAGGGCGCCAAGGCACCGTGAAGAGCAGCAAGAGCTTTCAGGGCTGGGCCCTTCCTTTTGGGAGAAGGAGCCGGACGTTTGCCTACTCAGCAAGAGGCTCTTTCGCTGCCGAGCGCTATGAGATGTTGCGTCTCTGTGAAAGCACAGATCCCCAGTGCTGTTGTGCCTGTAGATAAGGCGCCAAAGCACCGTGAAGAGCAGCAAGAGCTTTCAGGGCTGGGCCCTTCCTTGTGGGAGAAGGAGACGGACGTTTGCCTTCTCGGCAAGAGGCTCATTCGCTGCCGAGCGCCATGAGATGTTGCGTCTATGGGAAAGCACAGATCCCCAGTGCTGTTGTGCCTGTAGATAGGGCGCCAAGGGTAGGTGAAGAGCAGCAAGAGCTTACAGGGCTGGGCCCTTCCTTGTGGGAGAAGGAGACGGACGTTTGCCTTCTCGGCAAGAGGCTCATTCGCTGCCGAGCGCCATGAGATGTTGCGTCTATGGGAAAGCACAGATCCCCAGTGCTGTTGTGCCTGTAGATAGGGTGCCAAAGCACCGTTAAGAGCTGGAAGAGCTTTCAGGGCTGGGCCCTTCCTTGTGGGAGAAGGAGCCAGACGTTTGCCTTCTCGGCAAGAGGCTCTGCCGCGGCCAAGCGCCATGAGATGTTGCCTCTCTGGGAAAGCACAGATCCCCAGTGCTGTTGTGCCTGTAGATAGGGCGCCAAGGGTAGGTGAAGAGCAGCAAGAGCTTTCAGGGCTGGGCCCTTCCTTGTGGGAGAAGGAGCCGGACGTTTGCCTTCTCGGCAAGAGGCTCTTTCGCTGCCGAGCGCCATGAGATGTTGCGTCTCTGGGAAAGCACAGATCCCCAGTGCTGTTGTGCCTGTAGATAAGGCGCCAAGGCACCGTGAAGAGCAGCAAGAGCTTTCAGGGCTGGGCCCTTCCTTGTGGGAGAAGGAGCCGGACGTTTGCCTTCTCGGCAAGAGGCTCATTCGCTGCCGATTGCCATGAGATGTTGCCTCTCTGGGAAAGCACAGATCCCCAGTGCTGTTGTGCCTGTAGATAAGGCGCCAAGGCACCGTGAAGAGCAGCAAGAGCTTTCAGGGCTGGGCCCTTCCTTGTGGGAGAAGGAGCCGGACGTTTGCCTTCTCGGCAAGAGGCTCATTCGCTGCCGATTGCCATGAGATGTTGCCTCTCTGGGAAAGCACAGATCCCCAGTGCTGTTGTGCCTGTAGATAGGGTTCCAAGGGTAGGTGAAGAGCAGCAAGAGCTTTCAGGGCTGGGCCCTTCCTTGTGGGAGAAGGAGCCGGACGTTTGCCTTTTCGGCAAGAGGCTCTTTCGCTGCTGAGCGCTATGAGATGTTGCCTCTCTGGGAAAGCACAGATCCCCAGTGCTGTTGTGCCTGTAGATAAGGCGCCAAGGCACCGTGAAGAGCAGCAAGAGCTTTCAGGGCTGGGCCCTTCCTTGTGGGAGAAGGAGCCGGACGTTTGCCTTCTCGGCAAGAGGCTCTGCCGCGGCCGAGCGCCATGAGATGTTGCGTCTCTGGGAAAGCACAGATCCCCAGTGCTGTTGTGCCTGTAGATAGGGCGCCAAGGGTAGGTGAAGAGCAGCAAGAGCTTTCAGGGCTGGGCCCTTCCTTGTGGGAGAAGGAGCCGGACGTTTGCCTTCTCGGCAAGAGGCTGTTTCGCTGCCGAGCGCCATGAGATGTTGCGTCTCTGGGAAAGCACAGATCCCCAGTGCTGTTGTGCCTGTAGATAAGGCGCCAAGGCACCGTGAAGAGCAGCAAGAGCTTTCAGGGCTGGGCCCTTCCTTGTGGCAGAAGGAGCCGGACGTTTGCCTTTTCGGTAAGAGGCTCTGCCGCGGCCGAGCGACATGACATGTTGCGTCTCTGGGAAAGCACAGATCCCCAGTGCTGTTGTGCCTGTAGATAGGGCGCCAAGGGTAGGTGAAGAGCAGCAAGAGCTTTCAGGGCTGGGCCCTTCCTTGTGGGAGAAGGAGCCGGACGTTTGCCATTTCGGCAAGGAGCTCTGCCGCGGCCGAGCGCCATGAGATGTTGCGTCTATGGGAAAGCACAGATCCCCAGTGCTGTTGTGCCTGTAGATAGGGTGCCAAAGCACCGTTAAGAGCTGGAAGAGCTTTCAGGGCTGGGCCCTTCCTTGTGGGAGAAGGAGCCAGACGTTTGCCTTTTCGACAAGAGGCTCTTTCGCTGCTGAGCGCTATGAGATGTTGCCTCTCTGGGAAAGCACAGATCCCCAGTGCTGTTGTGCCGGTAGATAAGGCGCCAAGGCACCGTGAAGAGCAGCAACAGCTTTCAGGGCTGGGCCCTTCCTTGTGGGAGAAGGAGCCGGACGTTTGCCTTCTCGGCAAGAGGCTCTGCCGCGGCCGAGCGCCATGAGATGTTGCCTCTCTGGGAAAGCACAGATCCCCAGTGCTGTTGTGCCTGTAGATAGGGCGCCAAGGGTAGGTGAAGAGCAGCAAGAGCTTTCAGGGCTGGGCCCTTCCTTGTGGGAGAAGGAGCCGGACGTTTGCCTTCTCGGCAAGAGGCTGTTTCGCTGCCGAGCGCCATGAGATGTTGCGTCTCTGGGAAAGCACAGATCCCCAGTGCTGTTGTGCCTGTAGATAAGGCGCCAAGGCACCGTGAAGAGCAGCAAGAGCTTTCAGGGCTGGGCCCTTCCTTGTGGGAGAAGGAGCCGGACGTTTGCCTTCTCGGCAAGAGGCTCATTCGCTGCCGATTGCCATGAGATGTTGCGTCTCTGGGAAAGCACAGATCCCCAGTGCTGTTGTGCCTGTAGATAAGGCGCCAAGGCACCGTGAAGAGCAGCAAGAGCTTTCAGGGCTGGGCCCTTCCTTGTGGGAGAAGGAGCCGGACGTTTGCCTTCTCGGCAAGAGGCTCATTCGCTGCCGATTGCCATGAGATGTTGCCTCTCTGGGAAAGCACAGATCCCCAGTGCTGTTGTGCCTGTAGATAAGGCGCCAAGGCACCGTGAAGAGCAGCAAGAGCTTTCAGGGCTGGGCCCTTCCTTGTGGGAGAAGGAGCCAGACGTTTGCCTTTTCGACAAGAGGCTCTTTCGCTGCTGAGCGCTATGAGATGTTGCCTCTCTGGGAAAGCACAGATCCCCAGTGCTGTTGTGCCTGTAGATAGGGCGCCAAGGGTAGGTGAAGAGCAGCAAGAGCTTTCAGGGCTGGGCCCTTCCTTGTGGGAGAAGGAGCCGGACGTTTGCCTTCTCGGCAAGAGGCTGTTTCGCTGCCGAGCGCCATGAGATGTTGCGTCTCTGGGAAAGCACAGATCCCCAGTGCTGTTGTGCCTGTAGATAAGGCGCCAAGGCACCGTGAAGAGCAGCAAGAGCTTTCAGGGCTGGGCCCTTCCTTGTGGGAGAAGGAGCCGGACGTTTGCCTTCTCGGCAAGAGGCTCATTCGCTGCCGATTGCCATGAGATGTTGCCTCTCTGGGAAAGCACAGATCCCCAGTGCTGTTGTGCCTGTAGATAAGGCGCCAAGGCACCGTGAAGAGCAGCAAGAGCTTTCAGGGCTGGGCCCTTCCTTGTGGGAGAAGGAGCCGGACGTTTGCCTTCTCGGCAAGAGGCTCATTCGCTGCCGATTGCCATGAGATGTTGCCTCTCTGGGAAAGCACAGATCCCCAGTGCTGTTGTGCCTGTAGATAAGGCGCCAAGGCACCGTGAAGAGCAGCAAGAGCTTTCAGGGCTGGGCCCTTCCTTGTGGGAGAAGGAGCCAGACGTTTGCCTTTTCGACAAGAGGCTCTTTCGCTGCTGAGCGCTATGAGATGTTGCCTCTCTGGGAAAGCACAGATCCCCAGTGCTGTTGTGCCTGTAGATAGGCCGCCAAGGGTAGGTGAAGAGCAGCAAGAGCTTTCAGGGCTGGGCCCTTCCTTGTGGGAGAAGGAGCCGGACGTTTGCCATTTCGGCAAGAGGCTCTGCCGCTGCCGAGCGCCATGAGATGTTGCGTCTCTGGGAAAGCACAGTTCCCCAGTGCTGTTGTGCCTGTAGATAGGGCACCAAGGGTTGGTGAAGAGCAGCAAGAGCTTTCAGGGCTGGGCCCTTCCTTGTGGGAGAAGGAGCCGGACGTTTGCCTTCTCGGCAAGAGGCTCATTTGCTGCCGAGCGCCATGAGATGTTGCGTCTCTGGGAAAGCACAGATCCCCAGTGCTGTTGTGCCTCTAGATAGGGTTCCAAGGGTAGGTGAAGAGCAGCAAGAGCTTTCAGGGCTGGGCCCTTCCTTGTGGGAGAAGGAGCCGGACGTTTGCCTTCTCGGCAAGAGGCTCTTTCGCTGCTGAGCGCCGTGAGATGTTGAGTCTCTGGGAAAGCACAGATCCCCAGTGCTGTGTGCCTGTAGATAGGGCGCCAAGGCACCGTGAAGAGCAGCAAGAGCTTTCAGGGCTGGGCCCTTCCTTGTGGGAGAAGGAGCCGGACGTTTGCCTTCTCGGTAAGAGGCTCTGCCGCGGCCGAGCGACATGACATGTTGCGTCTCTGGGAAAGCACAGATACCCAGTGCTGTTGTGCCTGTAGATAGGGCGCCAAGGCACCGTGAAGAGCAGCAAGAGCTTTCAGGGCTGGGCCCTTCCTTGTGGGAGAAGGAGCCGGACGTTTGCCTTCTCGGCAAGAGGCTCTTTCGCTGCCGAGCGCCATGAGATGTTGAGTCTCTGGGAAAGCACAGATCCCCAGTGCTGTTGTGCCTGTAGATAGGGCGCCAAGGCACCGTGAGGAGCAGCAAGAGCTTTCAGGGCTGGGCCCTTCCTTGTGGGAGAAGGAGCCGGACGTTTGCCTTTTCGACAAGAGGCCCTGCCGCGGCCGAGCGACATGACATGTTGCGTCTCTGGGAAAGCACAGATCCCCAGTGCTGTTGTGCCTGTAGATAGGGCGCCAAGGGTAGGTGAAGAGCAGCAAGAGCTTTCAGGGCTGGGCCCTTCCTTGTGGGAGAATGAGACGGACGTTTGCCTTTTCGGCAAGAGGCTCTGCCGCGGCCGAGCGCCATGAGATGTTGCGTCTCTGGGAAAGCACAGATCCCCACTGCTGTTGTGCCTGTAGATAGGGTTCCAAGGGTAGGTGAAGAGCAGCAAGAGCTTTCAGGGCTGGGCCCTTCCTTGTGGGAGAAGGAGACGGACGTTTGCCTTCTCGGCAAGAGGCTCTTTCGCTGCTGAGCGCTATGAGATGTTGCCTCTCTGGGAAAGCACAGATCCCCAGTGCTGTTGTGCCTGTAGATAGGGCGCCAAGGCACCGTGAGGAGCAGCAAGAGCTTTCAGGGCTGGGCCCTTCCTTGTGGGAGAAGGAGCCGGACGTTTGCCTTTTCGACAAGAGGCTCATTCGCTGCCGAGCGCCATGAGATGTTGCGTCTATGGGAAAGCACAGATCCCCAGTGCTGTTGTGCCTGTAGATAGGGTGCCAAAGCACCGTTAAGAGCTGGAAGAGCTTTCAGGGCTGGGCCCTTCCTTGTGGGAGAAGGAGCCAGACGTTTGCCTTTTCGACAAGAGGCTCTTTCGCTGCTGAGCGCTATGAGATGTTGCCTCTCTGGGAAAGCACAGATCCCCAGTGCTGTTGTGCCGGTAGATTAAGGCGCCAAGGCACCGTGAAGAGCAGCAACAGCTTTCAGGGCTGGGCCCTTCCTTGTGGGAGAAGGAGCCGGACGTTTGCCTTCTCGGCAAGAGGCTCTGCCGCGGCCGAGCGCCATGAGATGTTGCCTCTCTGGGAAAGCACAGATCCCCAGTGCTGTTGTGCCTGTAGATAGGGCGCCAAGGGTAGGTGAAGAGCAGCAAGAGCTTTCAGGGCTGGGCCCTTCCTTGTGGGAGAAGGAGCCGGACGTTTGCCTTCTCGGCAAGAGGCTGTTTCGCTGCCGAGCGCCATGAGATGTTGCGTCTCTGGGAAAGCACAGATCCCCAGTGCTGTTGTGCCTGTAGATAAGGCGCCAAGGCACCGTGAAGAGCAGCAAGAGCTTTCAGGGCTGGGCCCTTCCTTGTGGGAGAAGGAGCCGGACGTTTGCCTTCTCGGCAAGAGGCTCATTCGCTGCCGATTGCCATGAGATGTTGCCTCTCTGGGAAAGCACAGATCCCCAGTGCTGTTGTGCCTGTAGATAAGGCGCCAAGGCACCGTGAAGAGCAGCAAGAGCTTTCAGGGCTGGGCCCTTCCTTGTGGGAGAAGGAGCCGGACGTTTGCCTTCTCGGCAAGAGGCTCATTCGCTGCCGATTGCCATGAGATGTTGCCTCTCTGGGAAAGCACAGATCCCCAGTGCTGTTGTGCCTGTAGATAAGGCGCCAAGGCACCGTGAAGAGCAGCAAGAGCTTTCAGGGCTGGGCCCTTCCTTGTGGGAGAAGGAGCCAGACGTTTGCCTTTTCGACAAGAGGCTCTTTCGCTGCTGAGCGCTATGAGATGTTGCCTCTCTGGGAAAGCACAGATCCCCAGTGCTGTTGTGCCTGTAGATAGGCCGCCAAGGGTAGGTGAAGAGCAGCAAGAGCTTTCAGGGCTGGGCCCTTCCTTGTGGGAGAAGGAGCCGGAGGTTTGCCATTTCGGCAAGAGGCTCTGCCGCTGCCGAGCGCCATGAGATGTTGCGTCTCTGGGAAAGCACAGTTCCCCAGTGCTGTTGTGCCTGTAGATAGGGCACCAAGGGTTGGTGAAGAGCAGCAAGAGCTTTCAGGGCTGGGCCCTTCCTTGTGGGAGAAGGAACCGGACGTTTGCCTTCTCGGCAAGAGGCTCATTTGCTGCCGAGCGCCATGAGATGTTGCGTCTCTGGGAAAGCACAGATCCCCAGTGCTGTTGTGCCTCTAGATAGGGTTCCAAGGGTAGGTGAAGAGCAGCAAGAGCTTTCAGGGCTGGGCCCTTCCTTGTGGGAGAAGGAGCCGGACGTTTGCCTTCTCGGCAAGAGGCTCTTTCGCTGCCAAGCGCCGTGAGATGTTAAGTCTCTGGGAAAGCACAGATCCCCAGTGCTGTGTGCCTGTAGATAGGGCGCCAAGGCACCGTGAAGAGCAGCAAGAGCTTTCAGGGCTGGGCCCTTCCTTGTGGGAGAAGGAGCCGGACGTTTGCCTTCTCGGTAAGAGGCTCTGCCGCGGCCGAGCGACATGACATGTTGCGTCTCTGGGAAAGCACAGATACCCAGTGCTGTTGTGCCTGTAGATAGGGTGCCAAGGCACCGTGAAGAGCAGCAAGAGCTTTCAGGGCTGGGCCCTTCCTTGTGGGAGAAGGAGCCGGACGTTTGCCTTTTCGGTAAGAGGCTCTGCCGCGGCCGAGCGACATGACATGTTGCGTCTCTGGGAAAGCACAGATCCCCAGTGCTGTTGTGCCTGTAGATAGGGCGCCAAGGGTAGGTGAAGAGCAGCAAGAGCTTTCAGGGCTGGGCCCTTCCTTGTGGGAGAAGGAGCCGGACGTTTGCCTTCTCGGCAAGAGGCTCTTTCGCTGCCGAGCGCCATGAGATGTTGAGTCTCTGGGAAAGCACAGATCCCCAGTGCTGTTGTGCCTGTAGATAGGGCGCCAAGGCACCGTGAGGAGCAGCAAGAGCTTTCAGGGCTGGGCCCTTCCTTGTGGGAGAAGGAGCCGGACGTTTGCCTTTTCGACAAGAGGCCCTGCCGCGGCCGAGCGACATGACATGTTGCGTCTCTGGGAAAGCACAGATCCCCAGTGCTGTTGTGCCTGTAGATACGGCGCCAAGGGTAGGTGAAGAGCAGCAAGAGCTTTCAGGGCTGGGCCCTTCCTTGTGGGAGAAGGAGCCGGACGTTTGCCATTTCGGCAAGAGGATCTGCCGCGGCCGAGCGCCATGAGATGTTGAGTGTCTGGAAAAGCACAGTTCCGCAGTGCTGTTGTGCCTGTAGATAGGGTTCCAAGGGTAGGTGAAGAGCAGCAAGAGCTTTCAGGGCTGGGCCCTTCCTTGTGGGAGAAGGAGACGGACGTTTGCCTTTTCGGCAAGAGGCTCTGCCGCGGCCGAGCGCCATGAGATGTTGCGTCTCTGGGAAAGCACAGATCCCCAGTGCTGTTGTGCCTGTAGATAGGGTTCCAAGGGTAGGTGAAGAGCAGCAAGAGCTTTCAGGGCTGGGCCCTTCCTTGTGGGAGAAGGAGACGGACGTTTGCCTTCTCGGCAAGAGGCTCATTCGCTGCCGAGCGCCATGAGATGTTGCGTCTATGGGAAAGCACAGATCCCCAGTGCTGTTGTGCCTGTAGATAAGGCGCCAAGGCACCGTGAAGAGCAGCAAGAGCTTTCAGGGCTGGGCCCTTCCTTGTGGGAGAAGTAGCCAGACGTTTGCCTTTTCGACAAGAGGCTCTTTCGCTGCTGAGCACTATGAGATGTTGCCTCTCTGGGAAAGCACAGATCCCCAGTGCTGTTGTGCCGGTAGATAAGGCGCCAAGGCACCGTGAAGAGCAGCAAGAGCTTTCAGGGCTGGGCCCTTCCTTGTGGGAGAAGGAGCCGGACGTTTGCCTTCTCGGCAAGAGGCTCTGCCGCGGCCGAGCGCCATGAGATGTTGCGTCTCTGGGAAAGCACAGATCCCCAGTGCTGTTGTGCCTGTAGATAGGGCGCCAAGGGTAGGTGAAGAGCAGCAAGAGCTTTCAGGGCTGGGCCCTTCCTTGTGGGAGAAGGAGCCGGACGTTTGCCTTCTCGGCAAGAGGCTGTTTCGCTGCCGAGCGCCATGAGATGTTGCGTCTCTGGGAAAGCACAGATCCCCAGTGCTGTTGTGCCTGTAGATAAGGCGCCAAGGCACCGTGAAGAGCAGCAAGAGCTTTCAGGGCTGGGCCCTTCCTTGTGGGAGAAGGAGCCGGACGTTTGCCTTCTCGGCAAGAGGCTCATTCGCTGCCGATTGCCATGAGATGTTGCCTCTCTGGGAAAGCACAGATCCCCAGTGCTGTTGTGCCTGTAGATAGGCCGCCAAGGGTAGGTGAAGAGCAGCAAGAGCTTTCAGGGCTGGGCCCTTCCTTGTGGGAGAAGGAGCCGGACGTTTGCCATTTCGGCAAGAGGCTCTTTCGCTGCTGAGCGCTATGAGATGTTGCCTCTCTGGGAAAGCACAGATCCCCAGTGCTGTTGTGCCTGTAGATAGGCCGCCAAGGGTAGGTGAAGAGCAGCAAGAGCTTTCAGGGCTGGGCCCTTCCTTGTGGGAGAAGGAGCCGGAGGTTTGCCATTTCGGCAAGAGGCTCTGCCGCTGCCGAGCGCCATGAGATGTTGCGTCTCTGGGAAAGCACAGTTCCCCAGTGCTGTTGTGCCTGTAGATAGGGCACCAAGGGTTGGTGAAGAGCAGCAAGAGCTTTCAGGGCTGGGCCCTTCCTTGTGGGAGAAGGAACCGGACGTTTGCCTTCTCGGCAAGAGGCTCATTTGCTGCCGAGCGCCATGAGATGTTGCGTCTCTGGGAAAGCACAGATCCCCAGTGCTGTTGTGCCTCTAGATAGGGTTCCAAGGGTAGGTGAAGAGCAGCAAGAGCTTTCAGGGCTGGGCCCTTCCTTGTGGGAGAAGGAGCCGGACGTTTGCCTTCTCGGCAAGAGGCTCTTTCGCTGCCAAGCGCCGTGAGATGTTGAGTCTCTGGGAAAGCACAGATCCCCAGTGCTGTGTGCCTGTAGATAGGGCGCCAAGGCACCGTGAAGAGCAGCAAGAGCTTTCAGGGCTGGGCCCTTCCTTGTGGGAGAAGGAGCCGGACGTTTGCCTTCTCGGTAAGAGGCTCTGCCGCGGCCGAGCGACATGACATGTTGCGTCTCTGGGAAAGCACAGATACCCAGTGCTGTTTTGCCTGTAGATAGGGTGCCAAGGCACCGTGAAGAGCAGCAAGAGCTTTCAGGGCTGGGCCCTTCCTTGTGGGAGAAGGAGCCGGACGTTTGCCTTTTCGGTAAGAGGCTCTGCCGCGGCCGAGCGACATGACATGTTGCGTCTCTGGGAAAGCACAGATCCCCAGTGCTGTTGTGCCTGTAGATAGGGCGCCAAGGGTAGGTGAAGAGCAGCAAGAGCTTTCAGGGCTGGGCCCTTCCTTGTGGGAGAAGGAGCCGGACGTTTGCCTTCTCGGCAAGAGGCTCTTTCGCTGCCGAGCGCCATGAGATGTTGAGTCTCTGGGAAAGCACAGATCCCCAGTGCTGTTGTGCCTGTAGATAGGGCGCCAAGGCACCGTGAGGAGCAGCAAGAGCTTTCAGGGCTGGGCCCTTCCTTGTGGGAGAAGGAGCCGGACGTTTGCCTTTTCGACAAGAGGCCCTGCCGCGGCCGAGCGACATGACATGTTGCGTCTCTGGGAAAGCACAGATCCCCAGTGCTGTTGTGCCTGTAGATACGGCGCCAAGGGTAGGTGAAGAGCAGCAAGAGCTTTCAGGGCTGGGCCCTTCCTTGTGGGAGAAGGAGCCGGACGTTTGCCATTTCGGCAAGAGGATCTGCCGCGGCCGAGCGCCATGAGATGTTGAGTGTCTGGAAAAGCACAGTTCCGCAGTGCTGTTGTGCCTGTAGATAGGGTTCCAAGGGTAGGTGAAGAGCAGCAAGAGCTTTCAGGGCTGGGCCCTTCCTTGTGGGAGAAGGAGCCGGACGTTTGCCTTCTCGGCAAGAGGCTCATTCGCTGCCGAGCGCCATGAGATGTTGCGTCTATGGGAAAGCACAGATCCCCAGTGCTGTTGTGCCTGTAGATAAGGCGCCAAGGCACCGTGAAGAGCAGCAAGAGCTTTCAGGGCTGGGCCCTTCCTTGTGGGAGAAGTAGCCAGACGTTTGCCTTTTCGACAAGAGGCTCTTTCGCTGCTGAGCGCTATGAGATGTTGCCTCTCTGGGAAAGCACAGATCCCCAGTGCTGTTGTGCCGGTAGATAAGTCGCCAAGGCACCGTGAAGAGCAGCAAGAGCTTTCAGGGCTGGGCCCTTCCTTGTGGGAGAAGGAGCCGGACGTTTGCCTTCTCGGCAAGAGGCTCTGCCGCGGCCGAGCGCCATGAGATGTTGCGTCTCTGGGAAAGCACAGATCCCCAGTGCTGTTGTGCCTGTAGATAGGGCGCCAAGGGTAGGTGAAGAGCAGCAAGAGCTTTCAGGGCTGGGCCCTTCCTTGTGGGAGAAGGAGCCGGACGTTTGCCTTCTCGGCAAGAGGCTGTTTCGCTGCCGAGCGCCATGAGATGTTGCGTCTCTGGGAAAGCACAGATCCCCAGTGCTGTTGTGCCTGTAGATAAGGCGCCAAGGCACCGTGAAGAGCAGCAAGAGCTTTCAGGGCTGGGCCCTTCCTTGTGGGAGAAGGAGCCGGACGTTTGCCTTCTCGGCAAGAGGCTCATTCGCTGCCGATTGCCATGAGATGTTGCCTCTCTGGGAAAGCACAGATCCCCAGTGCTGTTGTGCCTGTAGATAGGCCGCCAAGGGTAGGTGAAGAGCAGCAAGAGCTTTCAGGGCTGGGCCCTTCCTTGTGGGAGAAGGAGCCGGACGTTTGCCATTTCGGCAAGAGGCTCTTTCGCTGCTGAGCGCTATGAGATGTTGCCTCTCTGGGAAAGCACAGATCCCCAGTGCTGTTGTGCCTGTAGATAGGCCGCCAAGGGTAGGTGAAGAGCAGCAAGAGCTTTCAGGGCTGGGCCCTTCCTTGTGGGAGAAGGAGCCGGAGGTTTGCCATTTCGGCAAGAGGCTCTGCCGCTGCCGAGCGCCATGAGATGTTGCGTCTCTGGGAAAGCACAGTTCCCCAGTGCTGTTGTGCCTGTAGATAGGGCACCAAGGGTTGGTGAAGAGCAGCAAGAGCTTTCAGGGCTGGGCCCTTCCTTGTGGGAGAAGGAACCGGACGTTTGCCTTCTCGGCAAGAGGCTCATTTGCTGCCGAGCGCCATGAGATGTTGCGTCTCTGGGAAAGCACAGATCCCCAGTGCTGTTGTGCCTCTAGATAGGGTTCCAAGGGTAGGTGAAGAGCAGCAAGAGCTTTCAGGGCTGGGCCCTTCCTTGTGGGAGAAGGAGCCGGACGTTTGCCTTCTCGGCAAGAGGCTCTTTCGCTGCCAAGCGCCGTGAGATGTTGAGTCTCTGGGAAAGCACAGATCCCCAGTGCTGTGTGCCTGTAGATAGGGCGCCAAGGCACCGTGAAGAGCAGCAAGAGCTTTCAGGGCTGGGCCCTTCCTTGTGGGAGAAGGAGCCGGACGTTTGCCTTCTCGGTAAGAGGCTCTGCCGCGGCCGAGCGACATGACATGTTGCGTCTCTGGGAAAGCACAGATACCCAGTGCTGTTGTGCCTGTAGATAGGGTGCCAAGGCACCGTGAAGAGCAGCAAGAGCTTTCAGGGCTGGGCCCTTCCTTGTGGGAGAAGGAGCCGGACGTTTGCCTTTTCGGTAAGAGGCTCTGCCGCGGCCGAGCGACATGACATGTTGCGTCTCTGGGAAAGCACAGATCCCCAGTGCTGTTGTGCCTGTAGATAGGGCGCCAAGGGTAGGTGAAGAGCAGCAAGAGCTTTCAGGGCTGGGCCCTTCCTTGTGGCAGAAGGAGCCGGACGTTTGCCTTCTCGGCAAGAGGCTCTTTCGCTGCCGAGCGCCATGAGATGTTGAGTCTCTGGGAAAGCACAGATCCCCAGTGCTGTTGTGCCTGTAGATAGGGCGCCAAGGCACCGTGAGGAGCAGCAAGAGCTTTCAGGGCTGGGCCCTTCCTTGTGGGAGAAGGAGCCGGACGTTTGCCTTTTCGACAAGAGGCCCTGCCGCGGCCGAGCGACATGACATGTTGCGTCTCTGGGAAAGCACAGATCCCCAGTGCTGTTGTGCCTGTAGATACGGCGCCAAGGGTAGGTGAAGAGCAGCAAGAGCTTTCAGGGCTGGGCCCTTCCTTGTGGGAGAAGGAGCCGGACGTTTGCCATTTCGGCAAGAGGATCTGCCGCGGCCGAGCGCCATGAGATGTTGAGTGTCTGGAAAAGCACAGTTCCGCAGTGCTGTTGTGCCTGTAGATAGGGTTCCAAGGGTAGGTGAAGAGCAGCAAGAGCTTTCAGGGCTGGGCCCTTCCTTGTGGGAGAAGGAGACGGACGTTTGCCTTTTCGGCAAGAGGCTCTGCCGCGGCCGAGCGCCATGAGATGTTGCGTCTCTGGGAAAGCACAGATCCCCAGTGCTGTTGTGCCTGTAGATAGGGTTCCAAGGGTAGGTGAAGAGCAGCAAGAGCTTTCAGGGCTGGGCCCTTCCTTGTGGGAGAAGGAGACGGACGTTTGCCTTCTCGGCAAGAGGCTCATTCGCTGCCGAGCGCCATGAGATGTTGCGTCTATGGGAAAGCACAGATCCCCAGTGCTGTTGTGCCTGTAGATAAGGCGCCAAGGCACCGTGAAGAGCAGCAAGAGCTTTCAGGGCTGGGCCCTTCCTTGTGGGAGAAGTAGCCAGACGTTTGCCTTTTCGACAAGAGGCTCTTTCGCTGCTGAGCGCTATGAGATGTTGCCTCTCTGGGAAAGCACAGATCCCCAGTGCTGTTGTGCCGGTAGATAAGGCGCCAAGGCACCGTGAAGAGCAGCAAGAGCTTTCAGGGCTGGGCCCTTCCTTGTGGGAGAAGGAGCCGGACGTTTGCCTTCTCGGCAAGAGGCTCTGCCGCGGCCGAGCGCCATGAGATGTTGCGTCTCTGGGAAAGCACAGATCCCCAGTGCTGTTGTGCCTGTAGATAGGGCGCCAAGGGTAGGTGAAGAGCAGCAAGAGCTTTCAGGGCTGGGCCCTTCCTTGTGGGAGAAGGAGCCGGACGTTTGCCTTCTCGGCAAGAGGCTGTTTCGCTGCCGAGCGCCATGAGATGTTGCGTCTCTGGGAAAGCACAGATCCCCAGTGCTGTTGTGCCTGTAGATAAGGCGCCAAGGCACCGTGAAGAGCAGCAAGAGCTTTCAGGGCTGGGCCCTTCCTTGTGGGAGAAGGAGCCGGACGTTTGCCTTCTCGGCAAGAGGCTCATTCGCTGCCGATTGCCATGAGATGTTGCCTCTCTGGGAAAGCACAGATCCCCAGTGCTGTTGTGCCTGTAGATAGGCCGCCAAGGGTAGGTGAAGAGCAGCAAGAGCTTTCAGGGCTGGGCCCTTCCTTGTGGGAGAAGGAGCCGGACGTTTGCCATTTCGGCAAGAGGCTCTGCCGCTGCCGAGCGCCATGAGATGTTGCGTCTCTGGGAAAGCACAGTTCCCCAGTGCTGTTGTGCCTCTAGATAGGGCACCAAGGGTTGGTGAAGAGCAGCAAGAGCTTTCAGGGCTGGGCCCTTCCTTGTGGCAGAAGGAGCCGGACGTTTGCCTTCTCGGCAAGAGGCTCATTTGCTGCCGAGCGCCATGAGATGTTGCGTCTCTGGGAAAGCACAGATCCCCAGTGCTGTTGTGCCTGTAGGTAGGGCGCCAAGGCACCGTGAGGAGCAGCAAGAGCTTTCAGGGCTGGGCCCTTCCTTGTGGGAGAAGGAGCCGGACGTTTGCCTTTTCGACAAGAGGCCCTGCCGCGGCCGAGCGACATGACATGTTGCGTCTCTGGGAAAGCACAGATCCCCAGTGCTGTTGTGCCTGTAGATAGGGCGCCAAGGGTAGGTGAAGAGCAGCAAGAGCTTTCAGGGCTGGGCCCTTCCTTGTGGGAGAAGGAGCCGGACGTTTGCCTTTTCGGCAAGAGGCTCTGCCGCGGCCGAGCGCCATGAGATGTTGCGTCTCTGGGAAAGCACAGATCCCCAGTGCTGTTGTGCCTGTAGATAGGGCGCCAAGGCACCGTGAAGAGCAGCAAGAGCTTTCAGGGCTGGGCCCTTCCTTGTGGGAGAAGGAGACGGACGTTTGCCTTCTCGGCAAGAGGCTCTTTCGCTGCCGAGCGCCATGAGATGTTGCGTCTATGGGAAAGCACAGATCCCCAGTGCTGTTGTGCCTGTAGATAGGGCGCCAAGGGTAGGTGAAGAGCAGCAAGAGCTTTCAGGGCTGGGCCCTTCCTTGTGGGAGAAGGAGCCGGACGTTTGCCTTTTCGGCAAGAGGCTCTTTCGCTGCCGAGAGCCATGAGATGTTGCGTCTCTGGGAAAGCGCAGATCCCCAGTGCTGTTGTGCCTGTAGATAGGGTGCCAAAGCACCGTTAAGAGCTGCAAGAGCTTTCAGGGCTGGGCCCTTCCTTGTGGCAGAAGGAGCCAGACGTTTGCCTTTTCGACAAGAGGCTCTTTCGCTGCTGAGCGCTATGAGATGTTGCCTCTCTGGGAAAGCACAGATCCCCAGTGCTGTTGTGCCGGTAGATAAGGCGCCAAGGCACCGTGAAGAGCAGCAAGAGCTTTCAGGGCTGGGCCCTTCCTTGTGGGAGAAGGAGCCGGACGTTTGCCTTCTCGGCAAGAGGCTCTGCCGCGGCCGAGCGCCATGAGATGTTGCGTCTCTGGGAAAGCACAGATCCCCAGTGCTGTTGTGCCTGTAGATAGGGCGCCAAGGGTAGGTGAAGAGCAGCAAGAGCTTTCAGGGCTGGGCCCTTCCTTGTGGGAGAAGGAGCCGGACGTTTCCCATTTCGGCAAGAGGCTCTGCCGCTGCCGAGCGCCATGAGATGTTGCGTCTCTGGGAAAGCACAGTTCCCCAGTGCTGTTGTGCCTGTAGATAGGGCACCAAGGGTTGGTGAAGAGCAGCAAGAGCTTTCAGGGCTGGGCCCTTCCTTGTGGCAGAAGGAGCCGGACGTTTGCCTTCTCGGCAAGAGGCTCATTTGCTGCCGAGCGCCATGAGATGTTGCGTCTCTGGGAAAGCACAGATCCCCAGTGCTGTTGTGCCTGTAGATAGGGTTCCAAGGGTAGGTGAAGAGCAGCAAGAGCTTTCAGGGCTGGGCCCTTCCTTGTGGGAGAAGGAGCCGGACGTTTGCCTTCTCGGCAAGAGGCTCTTTCGCTGCCAAGCGCCATGAGATGTTGAGTCTCTGGGAAAGCACAGATCCCCAGTGCTGTTGTGCCTGTAGATAGGGCGCCAAGGGTAGGTGAAGAGCAGCAAGAGCTTTCAGGGCTGGGCCCTTCCTTGTGGCAGAAGGAGCCGGACGTTTGCCTTTTCGGTAAGAGGCTCTGCCGCGGCCGAGCGACATGACATGTTGCGTCTCTGGGAAAGCACAGATCCCCAGTGCTGTTGTGCCTGTAGATAGGGCGCCAAGGGTAGGTGAAGAGCAGCAAGAGCTTTCAGGGCTGGGCCCTTCCTTGTGGGAGAAGGAGCCGGACGTTTGCCTTCTCGGCAAGAGGCTCTTTCGCTGCCGAGCGCCATGAGATGTTGAGTCTCTGGGAAAGCACAGATCCCCAGTGCTGTTGTGCCTGTAGATAGGCGCCAAGGCACCGTGAAGAGCAGCAAGAGCTTTCAGGCTGGGCCCTTCCTTGTGGGAGAAGGAGCCGGACGTTTGCCTTTTCGACAAGAGGCCCTGCCGCGGCCGAGCGACATGACATGTTGCGTCTCTGGGAAAGCACAGATCCCCAGTGCTGTTGTGCCTGTAGATAGGGCGCCAAGGGTAGGTGAAGAGCAGCAAGAGCTTTCAGGGCTGGGCCCTTCCTTGTGGGAGAAGTAGACGGACGTTTGCCTTTTCGGCAAGAGGCTCTGCCGCGGCCGAGCGCCATGAGATGTTGCGTCTCTGGGAAAGCACAGATCCCCACTGCTGTTGTGCCTGTAGATAGGGTTCCAAGGGTAGGTGAAGAGCAGCAAGAGCTTTCAGGGCTGGGCCCTTCCTTGTGGGAGAAGGAGACGGACGTTTGCCTTCTCGGCAAGAGGCTCTTTCGCTGCTGAGCGCTATGAGATGTTGCCTCTCTGGGAAAGCACAGATCCCCAGTGCTGTTGTGCCTGTAGATAGGGCGCCAAGGGTAGGTGAAGAGCAGCAAGAGCTTTCAGGGCTGGGCCCTTCCTTGTGGGAGAAGGAGACGGACGTTTGCCTTCTCGGCAAGAGGCTCATTCGCTGCCGAGCGCCATGAGATGTTGAGTCTATGGGAAAGCACAGATCCCCAGTGCTGTTGTGCCTGTAGATAGGGCGCCAAGGGTAGGTGAAGAGCAGCAAGAGCTTTCAGGGCTGGGCCCTTCCTTGTGGGAGAAGGAGCCGGACGTTTGCCTTTTCGGCAAGAGGCTCTTTCGCTGCCGAGAGCCATGAGATGTTGCGTCTCTGGGAAAGCGCAGATCCCCAGTGCTGTTGTGCCTGTAGATAGGGTGCCAAAGCACCGTTAAGAGCTGCAAGAGCTTTCAGGGCTGGGCCCTTCCTTGTGGGAGAAGGAGCCAGACGTTTGCCTTTTCGACAAGAGGCTCTTTCGCTGCTGAGCGCTATGAGATGTTGCCTCTCTGGGAAAGCACAGATCCCCAGTGCTGTTGTGCCTGTAGATAAGGCGCCAGGCACCGTGAAGAGCAGCAAGAGCTTTCAGGGCTGGGCCCTTCCTTGTGGGAGAAGGAGCCAGACGTTTGCCTTCTCGGCAAGAGGCTCTGCCGCGGCCGAGCGCCATGAGATGTTGCGTCTCTGGGAAAGCACAGATCCCCAGTGCTGTTGTGCCTGTAGATAGGGCGCCAAGGGTAGGTGAAGAGCAGCAAGAGCTTTCAGGGCTGGGCCCTTCCTGTGGGAGAAGGAGCCGGACGTTTGCCTTCTCGGCAAGAGGCTCTTTCGCTGCCGAGCGCCATGAGATGTTGAGTCTCTGGGAAAGCACAGATCCCCAGTGCTGTTGTGCCTGTAGATAGGGCGCCAAGGCACCGTGAGGAGCAGCAAGAGCTTTCAGGGCTGGGCCCTTCCTTGTGGGAGAAGGAGCCGGACGTTTGCCTTTTCGACAAGAGGCCCTGCCGCGGCCGAGCGACATGACATGTTGCGTCTCTGGGAAAGCACAGATCCCCAGTGCTGTTGTGCCTGTAGATACGGCGCCAAGGGTAGGTGAAGAGCAGCAAGAGCTTTCAGGGCTGGGCCCTTCCTTGTGGGAGAAGGAGCCGGACGTTTGCCATTTCGGCAAGAGGATCTGCCGCGGCCGAGCGCCATGAGATGTTGAGTGTCTGGGAAAGCACAGTTCCGCAGTGCTGTTGTGCCTGTAGATAGGGTTCCAAGGGTAGGTGAAGAGCAGCAAGAGCTTTCAGGGCTGGGCCCTTCCTTGTGGGGAGAAGGAGACGGACGTTTGCCTTTTCGGCAAGAGGCTCTGCCGCGGCCGAGCGCCATGAGATGTTGCGTCTCTGGGAAAGCACAGATCCCCAGTGCTGTTGTGCCTGTAGATAGGGTTCCAAGGGTAGGTGAAGAGCAGCAAGAGCTTTCAGGGCTGGGCCCTTCCTTGTGGGAGAAGGAGACGGACGTTTGCCTTCTCGGCAAGAGGCTCATTCGCTGCCGAGCGCCATGAGATGTTGCGTCTATGGGAAAGCACAGATCCCCAGTGCTGTTGTGCCTGTAGATACGGCGCCAAGGCACCGTGAAGAGCAGCAAGAGCTTTCAGGGCTGGGCCCTCCTTGTGGGAGAAGGAGACGGACGTTTGCCTTCTCGGCAAGAGGCTCATTCGCTGCCGGAGCGCCATGAGATGTTGCGTCTCTGGGAAAGCACAGATCCCCAGTGCTGTTGTGCCTGTAGATAGGGCGCCAAGGGTAGGTGAAGAGCAGCAAGAGCTTTCAGGGCTGGGCCCTTCCTTGTGGGAGAAGTAGACGGACGTTTGCCTTATTCGGCAAGAGGCTCTTTCGCTGCCGAGAGCCATGAGATGTTGCGTCTCTGGGAAAGCGCAGATCCCCAGTGCTGTTGTGCCTGTAGATAGGGTGCCAAAGCACCGTGAAGAGCTGCAAGAGCTTTCAGGGCTGGGCCTTCCTTGTGGGAGAAGTAGCCAGACGTTTGCCTTTTCGACAAGAGGCTCTTTCGCTGCTGAGCGCTATGAGATGTTGCCTCTCTGGGAAAGCACAGATCCCCAGTGCTGTTGTGCCGGTAGATAAGGCGCCAAGGCACCGTGAAGAGCAGCAAGAGCTTTCAGGGCTGGGCCCTTCCTTGTGGGAGAAGGAGCCGGACGTTTGCCTTCTCGGCAAGAGGCTCTGCCGCGGCCGAGCGCCATGAGATGTTGCGTCTCTGGGAAAGCACAGATCCCCAGTGCTGTTGTGCCTGTAGATAGGGCGCCAAGGGTAGGTGAAGAGCAGCAAGAGCTTTCAGGGCTGGGCCCTTCCTTGTGGGAGAAGGAGCCGGACGTTTGCCTTCTCGGCAAGAGGCTGTTTCGCTGCCGAGCGCCATGAGATGTTGCGTCTCTGGGAAAGCACAGATCCCCAGTGCTGTTGTGCCTGTAGATAAGGCGCCAAGGCACCGTGAAGAGCAGCAAGAGCTTTCAGGGCTGGGCCCTTCCTTGTGGGAGAAGGAGCCGGACGTTTGCCTTCTCGGCAAGAGGCTCATTCGCTGCCGATTGCCATGAGATGTTGCGTCTCTGGGAAAGCACAGATCCCCAGTGCTGTTGTGCCTGTAGATAGGGCGCCAAGGGTAGGTGAAGAGCAGCAAGAGCTTTCAGGGCTGGGCCCTTCCTTGTGGGAGAAGGAGCCGGACGTTTGCCATTTCGGCAAGAGGCTCTGCCGCTGCCGAGCGCCATGAGATGTTGCGTCTCTGGGAAAGCACAGATCCCCAGTGCTGTTGTGCCTGTAGATAGGGCACCAAGGGTGGTGAAGAGCAGCAAGAGCTTTCAGGGCTGGGCCCTTCCTTGTGGGAGAAGGAGCCGGACGTTTGCCTTCTCGGCAAGAGGCTCATTTGCTGCCGAGCGCCATGAGATGTTGCGTCTCTGGGAAAGCACAGATCCCCAGTGCTGTTGTGCCTCTAGATAGGGTTCCAAGGGTAGGTGAAGAGCAGCAAGAGCTTTCAGGGCTGGGCCCTTCCTTGTGGGAGAAGGAGCCGGACGTTTGCCTTCTCGGCAAGAGGCTCTTTCGCTGCCAAGCGCCATGAGATGTTGAGTCTCTGGGAAAGCACAGATCCCCAGTGCTGTGTGCCTGTAGATAGGGCGCCAAGGCACCGTGAAGAGCAGCAAGAGCTTTCAGGGCTGGGCCCTTCCTTGTGGCAGAAGGAGCCGGACGTTTGCCTTCTCGGTAAGAGGCTCTGCCGCGGCCGAGCGACATGACATGTTGCGTCTATGGAAAAGCACAGATCCCCAGTGCTGTTGTGCCTGTAGATAGGGCGCCAAGGGTAGGTGAAGAGCAGCAAGAGCTTTCAGGGCTGGGCCCTTCCTTGTGGCAGAAGAGCCGGACGTTTGCCTTTTCGGCAAGAGGCTCTGCCGCGGCCGAGCGACATGACATGTTGCGTCTCTGGGAAAGCACAGATCCCCACTGCTGTTGTGCCTGTAGATAGGGTTCCAAGGGTAGGTGAAGAGCAGCAAGAGCTTTCAGGGCTGGGCCCTTCCTTGTGGGAGAAGGAGACGGACGTTTGCCTTCTCGGCAAGAGCTCTTTCGCTGCTGAGCGCTATGAGATGTTGCCTCTCTGGGAAAGCACAGATCCCCAGTGCTGTTGTGCCTGTAGATAAGGCGCCAAGGCACTGTGAAGAGCAGCTAGAGCTTTCAGGGCTGGGCCCTTCCTTGTGGGAGAAGGAGACGGACGTTTGCCTTCTCGGCAAGAGGCTCATTCGCTGCCGAGCGCCATGAGATGTTGCGTCTATGGGAAAGCACAGATCCCCAGTGCTGTTGTGCCTGTAGATAGGGCGCCAAGGGAGGTGAAGAGCAGCAAGAGCTTTCAGGGCTGGGCCCTTCCTTGTGGGAGAAGGAGCCGGACGTTTGCCTTTTCGGCAAGAGGCTCTTTCGCTGCCGAGAGCCATGAGATGTTGCGTCTCTGGGAAAGCGCAGATCCCCAGTGCTGTTGTGCCTGTAGATAGGGTGCCAAAGCACCGTTAAGAGCTGCAAGAGCTTTCAGGGCTGGGCCCTTCCTTGTGGGAGAAGGAGCCAGACGTTTGCCTTTTCGACAAGAGGCTCTTTCGCTGCTGAGCGCTATGAGATGTTGCCTCTCTGGGAAAGCACAGATCCCCAGTGCTGTTGTGCCGGTAGATAAGGCGCCAAGGCACCGTGAAGAGCAGCAAGAGCTTTCAGGGCTGGGCCCTTCCTTGTGGGAGAAGGAGCCGGACGTTTGCCTTCTCGGCAAGAGGCTCTGCCGCGGCCGAGCGCCATGAGATGTTGCGTCTCTGGGAAAGCACAGATCCCCAGTGCTGTTGTGCCTGTAGATAGGGCGCCAAGGGTAGGTGAAGAGCAGCAAGAGCTTTCAGGGCTGGGCCCTTCCTTGTGGGAGAAGGAGCCGGACGTTTGCCATTTCGGCAAGAGGCTCTGCCGCTGCCGAGCGCCATGAGATGTTGCGTCTCTGGAAAGCACAGTTCCCCAGTGCTGTTGTGCCTGTAGATAGGGCACCAAGGGTTGGTGAAGAGCAGCAAGAGCTTTCAGGGCTGGGCCCTTCCTTGTGGCAGAAGGAGCCGGACGTTTGCCTTCTCGGCAAGAGGCTCATTTGCTGCCGAGCGCCATGAGATGTTGCGTCTCTGGGAAAGCACAGATCCCCAGTGCTGTTGTGCCTGTAGATAGGGTTCCAAGGGTAGGTGAAGAGCAGCAAGAGCTTTCAGGGCTGGGCCCTTCCTTGTGGGAGAATGAGCCGGACGTTTGCCTTCTCGGCAAGAGGCTCTTTCGCTGCCAAGCGCCATGAGATGTTGAGTCTCTGGGAAAGCACAGATCCCCAGTGCTGTGTGCCTGTAGATAGGGCGCCAAGGCACCGTGAAGAGCAGCAAGAGCTTTCAGGGCTGGGCCCTTCCTTGTGGGAGAAGGAGCCGGACGTTTGCCTTCTCGGTAAGAGGCTCTGCCGCGGCCGAGCGACATGACATGTTGCGTCTATGGGAAAGCACAGATCCCCAGTGCTGTTGTGCCTGTAGATAGGGCGCCAAGGGTAGGTGAAGAGCAGCAAGAGCTTTCAGGGCTGGGCCCTTCCTTGTGGCAGAAGGAGCCGGACGTTTGCCTTTTCGGTAAGAGGCTCTGCCGCGGCCGAGCGACATGACATGTTGCGTCTCTGGGAAAGCACAGATCCCCAGTGCTGTTGTGCCTTTAGATAGGGCGCCAAGGGTAGGTGAAGAGCAGCAAGAGCTTTCAGGGCTGGGCCCTTCCTTGTGGGAGAAGGAGCCGGACGTTTGCCTTCTCGGCAAGAGGCTCTTTCGCTGCCGAGCGCCATGAGATTTTGAGTCTCTGGGAAAGCACAGATCCCCAGTGCTGTTGTGCCTGTAGATAGGGCGCCAAGGCACCGTGAGGAGCAGCAAGAGCTTTCAGGGCTGGGCCCTTCCTTGTGGGAGAAGGAGCCGGACGTTTGCCTTTTCGACAAGAGGCCCTGCCGCGGCCGAGCGACATGACATGTTGCATCTCTGGGAAAGCACAGATCCCCAGTGCTGTTGTGCCTGTAGATAGGGCGCCAAGGGTAGGTGAAGAGCAGCAAGAGCTTTCAGGGCTGGGCCCTTCCTTGTGGGAGAATGAGACGGACGTTTGCCTTTTCGGCAAGAGGCTCTGCCGCGGCCGAGCGCCATGAGATGTTGCGTCTCTGGGAAAGCACAGATCCCCACTGCTGTTGTGCCTGTAGATAGGGTTCCAAGGGTAGGTGAAGAGCAGCAAGAGCTTTCAGGGCTGGGCCCTTCCTTGTGGGAGAAGGAGACGGACGTTTGCCTTCTCGGCAAGAGGCTCTTTCGCTGCTGAGCGCTATGAGATGTTGCCTCTCTGGGAAAGCACAGATCCCCAGTGCTGTTGTGCCTGTAGATAAGGCGCCAAGGCACCGTGAAGAGCAGCAAGAGCTTTCAGGGCTGGGCCCTTCCTTGTGGGAGAAGGAGACGGACGTTTGCCTTTTCGGCAAGAGGCTCATTCGCTGCCGAGCACCATGAGATGTTGCGTCTATGGGAAAGCACAGATCCCCAGTGCTGTTGTGCCTGTAGATAAGGCGCCAAGGGTAGGTGAAGAGCAGCAGGAGCTTTCAGGTCTGGGCCCTTCCTTGTGGGAGAAGGAGCCGGACGTTTGCCTTTTCGGCAAGAGGCTCTTTCGCTGCCGAGAGCCATGAGATGTTGCGTCTCTGGGAAAGCGCAGATCCCCAGTGCTGTTGTGCCTGTAGATAGGGTGCCAAAGCACCGTTAAGAGCTGCAAGAGCTTTCAGGGCTGGGCCCTTCCTTGTGGGAGAAGGAGCCAGACGTTTGCCTTTTCGACAAGAGGCTCTTTCGCTGCTGAGCGCTATGAGATGTTGCCTCTCTGGGAAAGCACAGATCCCCAGTGCTGTTGTGCCTGTAGATAAGGCGCCAAGGCACCGTGAAGAGCAGCAAGAGCTTTCAGGGCTGGGCCCTTCATTGTGGGAGAAGGAGCCGGACATTTGCCTTCTCGGCAAGAGGCTATTTCGCTGCCGAGCGCCATGAGATGTTGCGTCTCTGGGAAAGCACAGATCCCCAGTGCTGTTTTGCCTGTAGATAGGGCGCCAAGGCACCGTGAAGAGCAGCAAGAGCTTTCAGGGCTGGGCCCTTCCTTGTGGGAGAAGGAGCCGGACGTTTGCCTTTTCGGCAAGAGGCTCTGCCGCGGCTGAGCGACATGACATGTTGCGTATCTGGGAAAGCACAGATCCCCAGTGCTGTTGTGCCTGTAGATAGGGCGCCAAGGGTAGGTGAAGAGCAGCAAGAGCTTTCAGGGCTGGGCCCTTCCTTGTGGGAGAAGGAGCCGGACGTTTGCCATTTCGGCAAGAGGCTCTGCCGCGGACGAGCGCCATGAGATGTTGAGTGTCTGGGAAAGCACAGTTCCCCAGTGCTGTTGTGCCTGTAGATAGGGTTCCAAGGGTAGGTGAAGAGCAGCAAGAGCTTTCAGGGCTGGGCCCTTCCTTGTGGGAGAAGGAGCCGGACGTTTGCCTTTTCGGCAAGAGGCTCTGCCGCGGCCGAGCGCCATGAGATGTTGCGTCTCTGGGAAAGCACAGATCCCCAGTGCTGTTGTGCCTGTAGATAGGGTGCCAAAGCACCGTTAAGAGCTGCAAGAGCTTTCAGGGCTGGGCCCTTCCTTGTGGGAGAAGGAGCCAGACGTTTGCCTTTTCGACAAGAGGCTCTTTCGCTGCTGAGCGCTATGAGATGTTGCCTCTCTGGGAAAGCACAGATCCCCAGTGCTGTTGTGCCTGTAGATAAGGCGCCAAGGCACCGTGAAGAGCAGCAAGAGCTTTCAGGGCTGGGCCCTTCCTTGTGGGAGAAGGAGCCGGACGTTTGCCTTCTCGGCAAGAGGCTCTGCCGCGGCCGAGCGCCATGAGATGTTGCGTCTCTGGGAAAGCACAGATCCCCAGTGCTGTTGTGCCTGTAGATAGGGCGCCAAGGGTAGGTGAAGAGCAGCAAGAGCTTTCAGGGCTGGGCCCTTCCTTGTGGGAGAAGGAGCCGGACGTTTGCCATTTCGGCAAGAGGCTCTGCCGCTGCCGAGCGCCATGAGATGTTGCGTCTCTGGGAAAGCACAGTTCCCCAGTGCTGTTGTGCCTGTAGATAGGGCACCAAGGGTTGGTGAAGAGCAGCAAGAGCTTTCAGGGCTGGGCCCTTCCTTGTGGCAGAAGGAGCCGGACGTTTGCCTTCTCGGCAAGAGGCTCATTTGCTGCCGAGCGCCATGAGATGTTGCGTCTCTGGGAAAGCACAGATCCCCAGTGCTGTTGTGCCTGTAGATAGGGTTCCAAGGGTAGGTGAAGAGCAGCAAGAGCTTTCAGGGCTGGGCCCTTCCTTGTGGGAGAAGGAGCCGGACGTTTGCCTTCTCGGCAAGAGGCTCTTTCGCTGCCAAGCGCCATGAGATGTTGAGTCTCTGGGAAAGCACAGATCCCCAGTGCTGTGTGCCTGTAGATAGGGCGCCAAGGCACCGTGAAGAGCAGCAAGAGCTTTCAGGGCTGGGCCCTTCCTTGTGGGAGAAGGAGCCGGACGTTTGCCTTCTCGGTAAGAGGCTCTGCCGCGGCCGAGCGACATGACATGTTGCGTCTATGGGAAAGCACAGATCCCCAGTGCTGTTGTGCCTGTAGATAGGGCGCCAAGGGTAGGTGAAGAGCAGCAAGAGCTTTCAGGGCTGGGCCCTTCCTTGTGGCAGAAGGAGCCGGACGTTTGCCTTTTCGGTAAGAGGCTCTGCCGCGGCCGAGCGACATGACATGTTGCGTCTCTGGGAAAGCACAGATCCCCAGTGCTGTTGTGCCTTTAGATAGGGCGCCAAGGGTAGGTGAAGAGCAGCAAGAGCTTTCAGGGCTGGGCCCTTCCTTGTGGGAGAAGGAGCCGGACGTTTGCCTTCTCGGCAAGAGGCTCTTTCGCTGCCGAGCGCCATGAGATTTTGAGTCTCTGGGAAAGCACAGATCCCCAGTGCTGTTGTGCCTGTAGATAGGGCGCCAAGGCACCGTGAGGAGCAGCAAGAGCTTTCAGGGCTGGGCCCTTCCTTGTGGGAGAAGGAGCCGGACGTTTGCCTTTTCGACAAGAGGCCCTGCCGCGGCCGAGCGACATGACATGTTGCATCTCTGGGAAAGCACAGATCCCCAGTGCTGTTGTGCCTGTAGATAGGGCGCCAAGGGTAGGTGAAGAGCAGCAAGAGCTTTCAGGGCTGGGCCCTTCCTTGTGGGAGAATGAGACGGACGTTTGCCTTTTCGGCAAGAGGCTCTGCCGCGGCCGAGCGCCATGAGATGTTGCGTCTCTGGGAAAGCACAGATCCCCACTGCTGTTGTGCCTGTAGATAGGGTTCCAAGGGTAGGTGAAGAGCAGCAAGAGCTTTCAGGGCTGGGCCCTTCCTTGTGGGAGAAGGAGACGGACGTTTGCCTTCTCGGCAAGAGGCTCTTTCGCTGCTGAGCGCTATGAGATGTTGCCTCTCTGGGAAAGCACAGATCCCCAGTGCTGTTGTGCCTGTAGATAAGGCGCCAAGGCACCGTGAAGAGCAGCAAGAGCTTTCAGGGCTGGGCCCTTCCTTGTGGGAGAAGGAGACGGACGTTTGCCTTCTCGGCAAGAGGCTCATTCGCTGCCGAGCGCCATGAGATGTTGCGTCTATGGGAAAGCACAGATCCCCAGTGCTGTTGTGCCTGTAGATAGGGCGCCAAGGGTAGGTGAAGAGCAGCAGGAGCTTTCAGGTCTGGGCCCTTCCTTGTGGGAGAAGGAGCCGGACGTTTGCCTTTTCGGCAAGAGGCTCTTTCGCTGCCGAGAGCCATGAGATGTTGCGTCTCTGGGAAAGCGCAGATCCCCAGTGCTGTTGTGCCTGTAGATAGGGTGCCAAAGCACCGTTAAGAGCTGCAAGAGCTTTCAGGGCTGGGCCCTTCCTTGTGGGAGAAGGAGCCAGACGTTTGCCTTTTCGACAAGAGGCTCTTTCGCTGCTGAGCGCTATGAGATGTTGCCTCTCTGGGAAAGCACAGATCCCCAGTGCTGTTGTGCCTGTAGATAAGGCGCCAAGGCACCGTGAAGAGCAGCAAGAGCTTTCAGGGCTGGGCCCTTCATTGTGGGAGAAGGAGCCGGACATTTGCCTTCTCGGCAAGAGGCTATTTCGCTGCCGAGCGCCATGAGATGTTGCGTCTCTGGGAAAGCACAGATCCCCAGTGCTGTTTTGCCTGTAGATAGGGCGCCAAGGCACCGTGAAGAGCAGCAAGAGCTTTCAGGGCTGGGCCCTTCCTTGTGGGAGAAGGAGCCGGACGTTTGCCTTTTCGGCAAGAGGCTCTGCCGCGGCTGAGCGACATGACATGTTGCGTCTCTGGGAAAGCACAGATCCCCAGTGCTGTTGTGCCTGTAGATAGGGCGCCAAGGGTAGGTGAAGAGCAGCAAGAGCTTTCAGGGCTGGGCCCTTCCTTGTGGGAGAAGGAGCCGGACGTTTGCCATTTCGGCAAGAGGCTCTGCCGCGGACGAGCGCCATGAGATGTTGAGTGTCTGGGAAAGCACAGTTCCCCAGTGCTGTTGTGCCTGTAGATAGGGTTCCAAGGGTAGGTGAAGAGCAGCAAGAGCTTTCAGGGCTGGGCCCTTCCTTGTGGGAGAAGGAGCCGGACGTTTGCCTTTTCGGCAAGAGGCTCTGCCGCGGCCGAGCGCCATGAGATGTTGCGTCTCTGGGAAAGCACAGATCCCCAGTGCTGTTGTGCCTGTAGATAGGGTGCCAAAGCACCGTTAAGAGCTGCAAGAGCTTTCAGGGCTGGGCCCTTCCTTGTGGGAGAAGGAGCCAGACGTTTGCCTTTTCGACAAGAGGCTCTTTCGCTGCTGAGCGCTATGAGATGTTGCCTCTCTGGGAAAGCACAGATCCCCAGTGCTGTTGTGCCTGTAGATAAGGCGCCAAGGCACCGTGAAGAGCAGCAAGAGCTTTCAGGGCTGGGCCCTTCCTTGTGGGAGAAGGAGCCGGACGTTTGCCTTCTCGGCAAGAGGCTCTGCCGCGGCCGAGCGCCATGAGATGTTGCGTCTCTGGGAAAGCACAGATCCCCAGTGCTGTTGTGCCTGTAGATAGGGCGCCAAGGGTAGGTGAAGAGCAGCAAGAGCTTTCAGGGCTGGGCCCTTCCTTGTGGGAGAAGGAGCCGGACATTTGCCTTCTCGGCAAGAGGCTATTTCGCTGCCGAGCGCCATGAGATGTTGCGTCTCTGGGAAAGCACAGATCCCCAGTGCTGTTTTGCCTGTAGATAGGGCGCCAAGGCACCGTGAAGAGCAGCAAGAGCTTTCAGGGCTGGGCCCTTCCTTGTGGGAGAAGGAGCCGGACGTTTGCCTTTTCGGCAAGAGGCTCTGCCGCGGCTGAGCGACATGACATGTTGCGTCTCTGGGAAAGCACAGATCCCCAGTGCTGTTGTGCCTGTAGATAGGGCGCCAAGGGTAGGTGAAGAGCAGCAGCAGCATTCAGGGCTGGGCCCTTCCTTGTGGGAGAAGGAGCCGGACGTTTGCCTTTTCGGCAAGAGGCTCTTTCGCTGCCGAGAGCCATGAGATGTTGCGTCTCTGGGAAAGCGCAGATCCCCAGTGCTGTTGTGCCTGTAGATAGGGTGCCAAAGCACCGTTAAGAGCTGCAAGAGCTTTCAGGGCTGGGCCCTTCCTTGTGGGAGAAGGAGCCAGACGTTTGCCTTTTCGACAAGAGGCTCTTTCGCTGCTGAGCGCTATGAGATGTTGCCTCTCTGGGAAAGCACAGATCCCCAGTGCTGTTGTGCCGGTAGATAAGGCGCCAAGGCACCGTGAAGAGCAGCAAGAGCTTTCAGGGCTGGGCCTTCCTTGTGGGAGAAGGAGCCGGACGTTTGCCTTCTCGGCAAGAGGCTCTGCCGCGGCCGATCGCCATGAGATGTTGCGTCTCTGGGAAAGCACAGATCCCCAGTGCTGTTGTGCCTGTAGATAGGGCGCCAAGGGTAGGTGAAGAGCAGCAAGAGCTTTCAGGGCTGGGCCCTTCCTTGTGGGAGAAGGAGCCGGACGTTTGCCATTTCGGCAAGAGGCTCTGCCGCTGCCGAGCGCCATGAGATGTTGCGTCTCTGGGAAAGCACAGTTCCCCAGTGCTGTTGTGCCTGTAGATAGGGCACCAAGGGTTGGTGAAGAGCAGCAAGAGCTTTCAGGGCTGGGCCCTTCCTTGTGGCAGAAGGAGCCGGACGTTTGCCTTCTTGGCAAGAGGCTCATTTGCTGCCGAGCGCCATGAGATGTTGCGTCTCTGGGAAAGCACAGATCCCCAGTGCTGTTGTGCCTCTAGATAGGGTTCCAAGGGTAGGTGAAGAGCAGCAAGAGCTTTCAGGGCTGGGCCCTTCCTTGTGGGAGAAGGAGCCGGACGTTTGCCTTCTCGGCAAGAGGCTCTTTCGCTGCCAAGCGCCATGAGATGTTGAGTCTCTGGGAAAGCACAGATCCCCAGTGCTGTGTGCCTGTAGATAGGGCGCCAAGGCACCGTGAAGAGCAGCAAGAGCTTTCAGGGCTGGGCCCTTCCTTGTGGGAGAAGGAGCCGGACGTTTGCCTTCTCGGTAAGAGGCTCTGCCGCGGCCGAGCGACATGACATGTTGCGTCTCTGGGAAAGCACAGATCCCCAGTGCTGTTGTGCCTGTAGATAGGGCGCCAAGGGTAGGTGAAGAGCAGCAAGAGCTTTCAGGGCTGGGCCCTTCCTTGTGGCAGAAAGAGCCGGACGTTTGCCTTTTCGGTAAGAGGCTCTGCCGCGGCCGAGCGACATGACATGTTGCGTCTCTGGGAAAGCACAGATCCCCAGTGCTGTTGTGCCTTTAGATAGGGCGCCAAGGGTAGGTGAAGAGCAGCAAGAGCTTTCAGGGCTGGGCCCTTCCTTGTGGGAGAAGGAGCCGGACGTTTGCCTTCTCGGCAAGAGGCTCTTTCGCTGCCGAGCGCCATGAGATTTTGAGTCTCTGGGAAAGCACAGATCCCCAGTGCTGTTGTGCCTGTAGATAGGGCGCCAAGGCACCGTGAGGAGCAGCAAGAGCTTTCAGGGCTGGGCCCTTCCTTGTGGGAGAAGGAGCCGGACGTTTGCCTTTTCGACAAGAGGCCCTGCCGCGGCCGAGCGACATGACATTTTGCGTCTCTGGGAAAGCACAGATCCCCAGTGCTGTTGTGCCTGTAGATAGGGCGCCAAGGGTAGGTGAAGAGCAGCAAGAGCTTTCAGGGCTGGGCCCTTCCTTGTGGGAGAATGAGACGGACGTTTGCCTTTTCGGCAAGAGGCTCTTTCGCTGCTGAGCGCTATGAGATGTTGCCTCTCTGGGAAAGCACAGATCCCCAGTGCTGTTGTGCCTGTAGATAAGGCGCCAAGGCACCGTGAAGAGCAGCAAGAGCTTTCAGGGCTGGGCCCTTCCTTGTGGGAGAAGGAGACGGACGTTTGCCTTCTCGGCAAGAGGCTCATTCGCTGCCGAGCGCCATGAGATGTTGCGTCTATGGGAAAGCACAGATCCCCAGTGCTGTTGTGCCTGTAGATAGGGCGCCAAGGGTAGGTGAAGAGCAGCAAGAGCTTTCAGGGCTGGGCCCTTCCTTGTGGGAGAAGGAGCCGGACGTTTGCCTTTTCGGCAAGAGGCTCTTTCGCTGCCGAGAGCCATAAGATGTTGCGTCTCTGGGAAAGCGCAGATCCCAGTGCTGTTGTGCCTGTAGATAGGGTGCCAAAGCACCGTTAAGAGCTGCAAGAGCTTTCAGGGCTGGGCCCTTCCTTGTGGGAGAAGGAGCCAGACGTTTGCCTTTTCGACAAGAGGCTCTTTCGCTGCTGAGCGCTATGAGATGTTGCCTCTCTGGGAAAGCACAGATCCCCAGTGCTGTTGTGCCTGTAGATAAGGCGCCAAGGCACCGTGAAGAGCAGCAAGAGCTTTCAGGGCTGGGCCCTTCATTGTGGGAGAAGGAGCCGGACGTTTGCCTTCTCGGCAAGAGGCTCTGCCGCGGCCGAGCGCCATGAGATGTTGCGTCTCTGGGAAAGCACAGATCCCCAGTGCTGTTGTGCCTGTAGATAGGGCGCCAAGGGTAGGTGAAGAGCAGCAAGAGCTTTCAGGGCTGGGCCCTTCCTTGTGGGAGAAGGAGCCTGATGTTTGCCTTCTCGGCAAGAGGCTATTTCGCTGCCGAGCGCCATGAGATGTTGCGTCTCTGGGAAAGCACAGATCCCCAGTGCTGTTTTGCCTGTAGATAGGGCGCCAAGGCACCGTGAAGAGCAGCAAGAGCTTTCAGGGCTGGGCCCTTCCTTGTGGGAGAAGGAGCCGGACGTTTGCCTTTTCGGCAAGAGGCTCTGCCGCGGCTGAGCGACATGACATGTTGCGTCTCTGGGAAAGCACAGATCCCCAGTGCTGTTGTGCCTGTAGATAGGGCGCCAAGGGTAGGTGAAGAGCAGCAAGAGCTTTCAGGGCTGGGCCCTTCCTTGTGGGAGAAGGAGCCGGACGTTTGCCATTTCGGCAAGAGGCTCTGCCGTGGACGAGCGCCATGAGATGTTGAGTGTCTGGGAAAGCACAGTTCCCCAGTGCTGTTGTGCCTGTAGATAGGGTTCCAAGGGTAGGTGAAGAGCAGCAAGAGCTTTCAGGGCTGGGCCCTTCCTTGTGGGAGAAGGAGACGGACGTTTGCCTTTTCGGCAAGAGGCTCTGCCGCGGCCGAGCGCCATGAGATGTTGCGTCTCTGGGAAAGCACAGATCCCCACTGCTGTTGTGCCTGTAGATAGGGTTCCAAGGGTAGGTGAAGAGCAGCAAGAGCTTTCAGGGCTGGGCCCTTCCTTGTGGGAGAAGGAGCCGGACGTTTGCCTTCTCGGCAAGAGGCTCTTTCGCTGCTGAGCGCTATGAGATGTTGCCTCTCTGGGAAAGCACAGATCCCCAGTGCTGTTGTGCCTGTAGATAAGGCGCCAAGGCACCGTGAAGAGCAGCAAGAGCTTTCAGGGCTGGGCCCTTCCTTGTGGGAGAAGGAGCCGGACGTTTGCCTTCTCGGCAAGAGGCTCTGCCGCGGCCGAGCGCCATGAGATGTTGCGTCTATGGGAAAGCACAGATCCCCAGTTCTGTTGTGCCTGTAGATAGGGCGCCAAGGGTAGGTGAAGAGCAGCAAGAGCTTTCAGGGCTGGGCCCTTCCTTGTGGGAGAAGGAGCCGGACGTTTGCCTTTTCGGCAAGAGGCTCTGCCGCGGCCGAGCGCCATGAGATGTTGCGTCTCTGGGAAAGCACAGATCCCCAGTGCTGTTGTGCCTGTAGATAGGGCGCCAAGGGTAGGTGAAGAGCAGCAAGAGCTTTCAGGGCTGGGCCCTTCCTTGTGGGAGAAGGAGCCGGACGTTTGCCTTTTCGGCAAGAGGCTCTTTCGCTGCCGAGCGCCATGAGATGTTTCGTCTCTGGGAAAGCGCAGATCCCCAGTGCTGTTGTGCCTGTAGATAGGGTTCCAAGGATAGGTGAAGAGCAGCAGCAGCATTCAGGGCTGGGCCCTTCCTTGTGGGAGAAGGAGCCGGACGTTTGCGTTCTCGGCAAGAGGCACTGCTGCTGTCGAGCGCTATGAGTTGTTGCCTCTCTGGGAAAGCACAGATCCCCAGTGCTGTTGTGCCCGTAGATAAGGCGCCAAGGCACCGTGAAGAGCAGCAAGAGCTTTCAGGGCTGGGCCCTTCCTTGTGGGAGAAGGAGACGGACGTTTGCCTTCTCGGCAAGAGGATCCGCCGCGGCCGAGCGCTATGAGATGTTGCGTCTCTGGGAAAGCACAGATCCCAGTGCTGTTGTGCCTGTAGATAGGGCGCCAAGGGTAGGTGAAGAGCAGCAAGAGCTTTCAGGGCTGGGCCCTTCCTTGTGGGAGAAGGAGCCGGACGTTTGCCTTCTCGGCAAGAGGCTCATTCGCTGCCGAGAGCCATGAGATGTTGCGTCTCTGGGAAAGCACAGATCCCCAGTGCTGTTGTGCCTGTAGATAGGGTTCCAAGGGTAGGTGAAGAGCAGCAAGAGCTTTCAGGGCTGGGCCCTTCCTTGTGGGAGAAGGAGCCGGACGTTTGCCTTCTCGGCAAGAGGCTCATTCGCTGCCGAGCGCCATGAGATGTTGCGTCTCTGGGAAAGCACAGATCCCCAGTGCTGTTGTGCCTGTAGATAGGGTGCCAAGGCACCGTGAAGAGCAGCAAGAGCTTTCAGGGCTGGGCCCTTCCTTGTGGCAGAAGGAGCCGGACTTTTGACTTTTTGCAAGAGGCTCTGCTGCGGCCGAGCGCCATGAGATGTTGCGTCTCTGGGAAAGCACAGATACCCAGTGCTGTTGTGCCTGTAGATAGGGTTCCAAGGATAGGTGAAGAGCAGAATTCAGGGCTGGGCCCTTCCTTGTGGGAGAAGGAGCCGGACGTTTGCCTTCTCGGCAAGAGGCTCATTCGCTGCCGAGCGCCATGAGATGTTGCGTCTATGGGAAAGCACAGATCCCCAGTGCTGTTGTGCCTGTAGATAGGGCGCCAAGGGTAGGTGAAGAGCAGCAAGAGCTTTCAGGGCTGGGCCCTTCCTTGTGGGAGAAGGAGCCGGACGTTTGCCTTTTCGGCAAGAGGCTCTGCCGCGGCCGAGCGCCATGAGATGTTGCGTCTCTGGGAAAGCACAGATCCCCAGTGCTGTTGTGCCTGTAGATAGGGCGCCAAGGGTAGGTGAAGAGCAGCAAGAGCTTTCAGGGCTGGGCCCTTCCTTGTGGGAGAAGGAGCCGGACGTTTGCCTTTTCGGCAAGAGGCTCTTTCGCTGCCGAGAGCCATGAGATGTTGCGTCTCTGGGAAAGCGCAGATCCCCAGTGCTGTTGTGCCTGTAGATAGGGTTCCAAGGATAGGTGAAGAGCAGCAGCAGCATTCAGGGCTGGGCCCTTCCTTGTGGGAGAAGGAGCCGGACGTTTGCGTTCTCGGCAAGAGGCACTGCTGCTGTCGAGCGCCATGAGATGTTGAGTCTCTGGGAAAGCACAGATTCCCAGTGCTGTTGTGCCTGTAGATAGGGTGCCAAAGCACCGTTAAGAGCTGCAAGAGCTTTCAGGGCTGGGCCCTTCCTTGTGGGAGAAGGAGCCAGACGTTTGCCTTTTCGACAAGAGGCTCTTTCGCTGCTGAGCGCTATGAGTTGTTGCCTCTCTGGGAAAGCACAGATCCCCAGTGCTGTTGTGCCCGTAGATAAGGCGCCAAGGCACCGTGAAGTGCAGCAAGAGCTTTCAGGGCTGGGCCCTTCCTTGTGGGAGAAGGAGACGGACGTTTGCCTTCTCGGCAAGAGGATCCGCCGCGGCCGAGCGCTATGAGATGTTGCGTCTCTGGGAAAGCACAGATCCCAGTGCTGTTGTGCCTGTAGATAGGGCGCCAAGGGTAGGTGAAGAGCAGCAAGAGCTTTCAGGGCTGGGCCCTTCCTTGTGGGAGAAGGAGCCGGACGTTTGCCTTCTCGGCAAGAGGCTCATTCGCTGCCGAGAGCCATGAGATGTTGCGTCTCTGGGAAAGCACAGATCCCCAGTGCTGTTGTGCCTGTAGATAGGGTTCCAAGGGTAGGTGAAGAGCAGCAAGAGCTTTCAGGGCTGGGCCCTTCCTTGTGGGAGAAGGAGCCGGACGTTTGCCTTCTCGGCAAGAGGCTCATTCGCTGCCGAGCGCCATGAGATGTTGCGTCTCTGGGAAAGCACAGATCCCCAGTGCTGTTGTGCCTGTAGATAGGGTGCCAAGGCACCGTGAAGAGCAGCAAGAGCTTTCAGGGCTGGGCCCTTCCTTGTGGCAGAAGGAGCCGGACGTTTGACTTTTTGCAAGAGGCTCTGCTGCGGCCGAGCGCCATGAGATGTTGCGTCTCTGGGAAAGCACAGATACCCAGTGCTGTTGTGCCTGTAGATAGGGTTCCAAGGATAGGTGAAGAGCAGAATTCAGGGCTGGGCCCTTCCTTGTGGGAGAAGGAGCCGGACGTTTGCCTTTTCGGCAAGAGGCTCTGCCGCGGCCGAGCGCCATGAGATGTTGCGTCTCTGGGAAAGCACAGATCCCCAGTGCTGTTGTGCCTGTAGATAGGGTTCCAAGGGTAGGTGAAGAGCAGCAAGAGCTTTCAGGGCTGGGCCCTTCCTTGTGGGAGAAGGAGCCGGACGTTTGCCTTTTCGGCAAGAGGCTCTGCCGCGGCCGAACGCCATGAGATGTTGCGTCTCTGAGAAAGCACAGATCCCCAGTGCTGTTGTGCCTGTAGATTGGGCGCCAAGGGTAGGTGAAGAGCAGCAAGAGCTTTCAGGGCTGGGCCCTTCCTTGTGGCAGAAGGAGCCGGACGTTTGCCTTTTCGGCAAGAGGCTCTGCCGCGGCCGAGAGCCATGAGATGTTGCGTCTCTGGGAAAGCACAGATCCCCAGTGCTGTTGTGCCTGTAGATAGGGTTCCAAGGGTAGGTGAAGAGCAGCAAGAGCTTTCAGGGCTGGGCCCTTCCTTGTGGGAGAAGGAGCCGGACGTTTGCCTTCTCGGCAAGAGGCTCATTCGCTGCCGAGCGCCATGAGATGTTGCGTCTCTGGGAAAGCACAGATCCCCAGTGCTGTTGTGCCTGTAGATAGGGTGCCAAGGCACCGTGAAGAGCAGCAAGAGCTTTCAGGGCTGGGCCCTTCCTTGTGGCAGAAGGAGCCGGACGTTTGACTTTTTGCAAGAGGCTCTGCTGCGGCCGAGCGCCATGAGATGTTGCGTCTCTGGGAAAGCACAGATCCCCAGTGCTGTTGTGCCTGTAGATAAGGCGCCAAGGCACCGTGAAGAGCAGCAAGAGCTTTCAGGGCTGGGCCCTTCCTTGTGGGAGAAGGAGCCGGACGTTTGCCTTCTCGGCAAGAGGCTGTTTCGCTGTCAAGCGCCATGAGATGTTGCGTCTCTGGGAAAGCACAGATCCCCAGTGCTGTTGTGCCTGTAGATAGGGCGCCAAGGCACCGTGAAGAGCAGCAAGAGCTTTCAGGGCTGGGCCCTTCCTTGTGGGAGAAGGAGCCGGACGTTTGCCTTCTCGGCAAGAGGATCATTCGCTGCCGATTGCCATGAGATGTTGCGTCTCTGGGAAAGCACAGATCCCCAGTGTTGTTGTGCCTGTAGATAGGGTTCCAAGGATAGGTGAAGAGCAGCAAGAGCTTTCAGGGCTGGGCCCTTCCTTGTGGGAGAAGGAGCCGGACGTTTGCCTTCTCGGCAAGAGGCACTGCTGCTGCCGAGCGCCATGAGATGTTGAGTCTCTGGGAAAGCACAGATTCCCAGTGCTGTTGTGCCTGTAGATAGGGTGCCAAAGCACCGTGAAGAGCAGCAAGAGCTTTCACGGCTGGGCCCTTCCTTGTGGGAGAAGGAGCCGGACGTTTGCCTTCTCGGCAAGAGGCTCATTCGCTGCCGAGAGCCATGAGATGTTGCGTCTCTGGGAAAGCACAGATCCCCAGTGCTGTTGTGCCTGTAGATAGGGTTCCAAGGGTAGGTGAAGAGCAGCAAGAGCTTTCAGGGCTGGGCCCTTCCTTGTGGGAGAAGGAGCCGGACGTTTGCCTTCTCGGCAAGAGGCTCATTCGCTGCCGAGCGCCATGAGATGTTGCGTCTCTGGGAAAGCACAGATCCCCAGTGCTGTTGTGCCTGTAGATAGGGTGCCAAGGCACCGTGAAGAGCAGCAAGAGCTTTCAGGGCTGGGCCCTTCCTTGTGGCAGAAGGAGCCGGACGTTTGACTTTTTGCAAGAGGCTCTGCTGCGGCCGAGCGCCATGAGATGTTGCGTCTCTGGGAAAGCACAGATACCCAGTGCTGTTGTGCCTGTAGATAGGGTTCCAAGGATAGGTGAAGAGCAGCATTCAGGGCTGGGCCCTTCCTTGTGGGAGAAGGAGCCGGACGTTTGCCTTTTCGGCAAGAGGCTCTGCCGCGGCCGAACGCCATGAGATGTTGCGTCTCTGAGAAAGCACAGATCCCCAGTCCTGTTGTGCCTGTAGATAGGGCGCCAAGGGTAGGTGAAGAGCAGCAAGAGCTTTCAGGGCTGGCCCTTCCTTGTGGGAGAAGGAGCCGGACGTTTGCCTTCTCGGCAAGAGGTTCTTTCGCTGCCGAGCGCCATGAGATGTTGAGTCTCTGGGAAAGCACAGATCCCCAGTGCTGTGTGCCTGTAGATAGGGCGCCAAGGCACCGTGAAGAGCAGCAAGAGCTTTCAGGGCTGGGCCCTTCCTTGTGGGAGAAGGAGCCGGACGTTTGCCTTCTCGGTAAGAGGCTCTGCCGCGGCCGAGCGACATGACATGTTGCGTCTCTGGGAAAGCACAGATCCCCACTGCTGTTGTGCCTGTAGATAGGGCACCAAGGCACCGTGAAGAGCAGCAAGAGCTTTCAGGGCTGGGCCCTTCCTTGTGGCAGAAGGAGCCGGACGTTTGCCTTTTCGGTAAGAGGCTCTGCCGCGGCCGAGCGACATGACATGTTGCGTCTCTGGGAAAGCACAGATCCCCAGTGCTGTTGTGCCTGTAGATAGGGCGCCAAGGGTAGGTGAAGAGCAGCAAGAGCTTTCAGGGCTGGGCCCTTCCTTGTGGGAGAAGGAGCCGGACGTTTGCCATTTCGGCAAGAGGCTCTGCCGCGGCCGAGCGCCATGAGATGTTGCGTCTCTGGGAAAGCGCAGATCCCCAGTGCTGTTGTGCCTGTAGATAGGGTTCCAAGGATAGGTGAAGAGCAGCAAGAGCTTTCAGGGCTGGGCCCTTCCTTGTGGGAGAAGGAGCCGGACGTTTGCCTTTTCGGAAAGAGGCTCTTTCGCTGCTGAGCGCTATGAGATGTTGCGTCTCTGGGAAAGCACAGATCCCCAGTGCTGTTGTGCCTGTAGATAAGGCGCCAAGGCACCGTGAAGAGCAGCAAGAGCTTTCAGGGCTGGGCCCTTCCTTGTGGGAGAAGGAGCCGGACGTTTGCCTTTTCGGAAATAGGCTCTTTCGCTGCCGAGAGCCATGAGATGTTGCCTCTCTGGGAAAGCACAGATCCCCAGTGCTGTTGTGCCTGTAGATAAGGCGCCAAGGCACCGTGAAGAGCAGCAGCAGCATTCAGGGCTGGGCCCTTCCTTGTGGGAGAAGGAGACGGACGTTTGCCATTTCGGCAAGAGGCTCTTTCGCTGCTGAGCTCTATGAGATGTTGCCTCTCTAGGAAAGCACAGATCCCCAGTGCTGTTGTGCCTGTAGATAGGGCGCCAAGGCACCGTGAAGAGCAGCAAGAGCTTTCAGGGCTGGGCCCTTCCTTGTGGGAGAAGGAGCCGGACGTTTGCCTTCTCGGCAAGAGGCTCTTTCGCTGCTGAGCGCTATGAGATGTTGCGTCTCTGGGAAAGCACAGATCCCCAGTGCTGTTGTGCCTGTAGATAGGGCGCCAAGGCACCGTGAAGAGCAGCAAGAGCTTTCAGGGCTGGGCCCTTCCTTGTGGGAGAAGGAGCTGGACGTTTGCCTACTCAGCAAGAGGCTTTTTCGCTGCCGAGCGCTATGAGATGTTGCGTCTCTGGGAAAGCACAGATCCCCAGTGCTGTTGTGCCTGTAGATAAGGCGCCAAGGCACCGTGAAGAGCAGCAAGAGCTTTCAGGGCTGGGCCCTTCCTTGTGGGAGAAGGAGCCGGACGTTTGACTTCTCGGCAAGAGGATCATTCGCTGCCGATTGCCATGAGATGTTGAGTCTCTGGGAAAGCACAGATCCCCAGTGCTGTTGTGCCTGTAGATAGGGTTCCAAGGATAGGTGAAGAGCAGCAAGAGCTTTCAGGGCTGGGCCCTTCCTTGTGGGAGAAGGAGCCGGACGTTTGCCTTCTCGGCAAGAGGCACTGCTGCTGCCGAGCGCCATGAGATGTTGAGTCTCTGGGAAAGCACAGATTCCCAGTGCTGTTGTGCCTGTAGATAGGGCGCCAAAGCACCGTGAAGAGCAGCAAGAGCTTTCAGGGCTGGGCCCTTCCTTGTGGGAGAAGGAGCCGGACGTTTGCCTTCTCGGCAAGAGGCTCATTCGCTCCCGAGAGCCATGAGATGTTGCGTCTCTGGGAAAGCACAGATCCCCAGTGCTGTTGTGCCTGTAGATAGGCCGCCAAGGGTAGGTGAAGAGCAGCAAGATCTTTCAGGACTGGGCCCTTCCTTGTGGGAGAAGGAGCCGGACGTTTGCCTTCTCGGCAAGAGGCTCATTCGCTGCCGAGCGCCATGAGATGTTGCGTCTCTGGGAAAGCACAGATCCCCAGTGCTGTTGTGCCTGTAGATAGGGTGCCAAGGCACCGTGAAGAGCAGCAAGAGCTTTCAGGGCTGGGCCCTTCCTTGTGGCAGAAGGAGCCGGACGTTTGACTTATTGCAAGAGGCTCTGCTGCGGCCGAGCGCCATGAGATGTTGAGTGTCTGGGAAAGCACAGTTCCCCAGTGCTGTTGTGCCTGTAGATAGGGTTCCAAGGGTAGGTGAAGAGCAGCAAGAGCTTTCAGGGCTGGGCCCTTCCTTGTGGGAGAAGGAGCCGGACGTTTGCCTTTTCTGCAAGAGGCTCTGCCGCGGCCGAGCGCCATGAGATGTTGCGTCTCTGGGAAAGCACAGATCCCCAGTGCTGTTGTGCCTGTAGATAGGGCGCCAAGGGTAGGTGAAGAGCAGCAAGAGCTTTCAGGGCTGGGCCCTTCCTTGTGGGAGAAGGAGCCGGACATTTGCCTTCTCGGCAAGAGGCTCTTTCGCTGCCGAGCGCCATGAGATGTTGCGTCTCTGGGAAAGCACAGATCCCCAGTGCTGTTGTGCCTGTAGATAGGGCGCCAAGGCACCGTGAAGAGCAGCAAGAGCTTTCAGGGCTGGGCCCTTCCTTGTGGCAGAAGGAGCCGGACGTTTGCCTTTTCGGTAAGAGGCTCTGCCGCGGCCGAGCGACATGACATGTTGCGTCTCTGGGAAAGCACAGATCCCCAGTGCTGTTGTGCCTGTAGATAGGGCGCCTAGGGTAGGTGAAGAGCAGCAAGAGCTTTCAGGGCTGGGCCCTTCCTTGTGGGAGAAGGAGCCGGACGTTTGCCATTTCGGCAAGAGGCTCTGCCGCGGCCGAGCGCCATGAGATGTTGCGTCTCTGGGAAAGCGCAGATCCCCAGTGCTGTTGTGCCTGTAGATAGGGTTCCAAGGATAGGTGAAGAGCAGCAAGAGCTTTCAGGGCTGGGCCCTTCCTTGTGGGAGAAGGAGCCGGACGTTTGCCTTTTCGGAAAGAGGCTCTTTCGCTGCTGAGCGCTATGAGATGTTGCGTCTCTGGGAAAGCACAGATCCCCAGTGCTGTTGTGCCTGTAGATAAGGCGCCAAGGCACCGTGAAGAGCAGCAAGAGCTTTCAGGGCTGGGCCCTTCCTTGTGGCAGAAGGAGCCGGACGTTTGCCTTTTCGGAAAGAGGCTCATTCGCTGCCGAGAGCCATGAGATGTTGCGTCTCTGGGAAAGCGCAGATCCCCACTGCTGTTGTGCCTGTAGATAGGGTTCCAAGGATAGGTGAAGAGCAGCAGCAGCATTCAGGGCTGGGCCCTTCCTTGTGGGAGAAGGAGACGGACGTTTGCCATTTCGGCAAGAGGCTCTTTCGCTGCTGAGCTCTATGAGATGTTGCCTCTCTAGGAAAGCACAGATCCCCAGTGCTGTTGTGCCTGTAGATAGGGCGCCAAGGCACCGTGAAGAGCAGCAAGAGCTTTCAGGGCTGGGCCCTTCCTTGTGGGAGAAGGAGCTGGACGTTTGCCTACTCAGCAAGAGGCTTTTTCGCTGCCGAGCGCTATGAGATGTTGCGTCTCTGGGAAAGCACAGATCCCCAGTGCTGTTGTGCCTGTAGATAAGGCGCCAAGGCACCGTGAAGAGCAGCAAGAGCTTTCAGGGCTGGGCCCTTCCTTGTGGGAGAAGGAGCCGGACGTTTGACTTCTCGGCAAGAGGATCATTCGCTGCCGATTGCCATGAGATGTTGAGTCTCTGGGAAAGCACAGATCCCCAGTGCTGTTGTGCCTGTAGATAGGGTTCCAAGGATAGGTGAAGAGCAGCAAGAGCTTTCAGGGCTGGGCCCTTCCTTGTGGGAGAAGGAGCCGGACGTTTGCCTTCTCGGCAAGAGGCACTGCTGCTGCCGAGCGCCATGAGATGTTGAGTCTCTGGGAAAGCACAGATTCCCAGTGCTGTTGTGCCTGTAGATAGGGCGCCAAAGCACCGTGAAGAGCAGCAAGAGCTTTCAGGGCTGGGCCCTTCCTTGTGGGAGAAGGAGCCGGACGTTTGCCTTCTCGGCAAGAGGCTCATTCGCTCCCGAGAGCCATGAGATGTTGCGTCTCTGGGAAAGCACAGATCCCCAGTGCTGTTGTGCCTGTAGATAGGGTTCCAAGGGTAGGTGAAGAGCAGCAAGATCTTTCAGGACTGGGCCCTTCCTTGTGGGAGAAGGAGCCGGACGTTTGCCTTCTCGGCAAGAGGCTCATTCGCTGCCGAGCGCCATGAGATGTTGCGTCTCTGGGAAAGCACAGATCCCCAGTGCTGTTGTGCCTGTAGATAGGGTGCCAAGGCACCGTGAAGAGCAGCAAGAGCTTTCAGGGCTGGGCCCTTCCTTGTGGCAGAAGGAGCCGGACGTTTGACTTATTGCAAGAGGCTCTGCTGCGGCCGAGCGCCATGAGATGTTGAGTCTCTGGGAAAGCACAGATCCCCAGTGCTGTTGTGCCTGTAGATAGGGTTCCAAGGGTAGGTGAAGAGCAGCAAGAGCTTTCAGGGCTGGGCCCTTCCTTGTGGGAGAAGGAGACGGACGTTTGCCTTTTCGGCAAGAGGCTCTGCCGCGGCCGAACGCCATGAGATGTTGCGTCTCTGGGAAAGCACAGATCCCCAGTGCTGTTGTGCCTGTAGATAGGGCGCCAAGGGTAGGTGAAGAGCAGCAAGAGCTTTCAGGGCTGGGCCCTTCCTTGTGGGAGAAGGAGCCGGACGTTTGCCTTTTCGGCAAGAGGCTCATTCGCTGCCGAGAGCCATGAGATGTTGCGTCTCTGGGAAAGCGCAGATCCCCAGTGCTGTTGTGCCTGTAGATAGGGTTCCAAGGATAGGTGAAGAGCAGCAGCAGCATTCAGGGCTGGGCCCTTCCTTGTGGGAGAAGGAGACGGACGTTTGCCGTTTCGGCAAGAGGCACTGCTGCTGTCGAGCGCCATGAGATGTTGAGTCTCTGGGAAAGCACAGATTCCCAGTGCTGTTGTGCCTGTAGATAGGGTGCCAAAGCACCGTTAAGAGCAGCAAGAGCTTTCAGGGCTGGGCCCTTCCTTGTGGGAGAAGGAGCCGGACGTTTGCCTTCTCGGCAAGAGGCTCTGCCGCGGCCGAGCGACATGACATGTTGCGTCTCTGGGAAAGCACAGATCCCCAGTGCTGTTGTGCCTGTAGATAGGGTTCCAAGGGTAGGTGAAGAGCAGCAAGAGCTTTCAGGGCTGGGCCCTTCCTTGTGGGAGAAGGAGCCGGACGTTTGCCTTTTCGGCAAGAGGATCTGCCGCGGCCGAGCGCCATGAGATGTTGCGTCTCTGGGAAAGCACAGATCCCCACTGCTGTTGTGCCTGTAGATAGGGTTCCAAGGGTAGGTGAAGAGCAGCAAGAGCTTTCAGGGCTGGGCCCTTCCTTGTGGGAGAAGGAGCCGGACGTTTGCCTTTTCGGCAAGAGGCTCTGCCGCGGCCGAGCGCCATGAGATGTTGCGTCTCTGGGAAAGCACAGATCCCCAGTGCTGTTGTGCCTGTAGATAGGGCGCCAAGGGTAGGTGAAGAGCAGCAAGAGCTTTCAGGGCTGGGCCCTTCCTTGTGGGAGAAGGAGCCGGACGTTTGCCTTCTCGGCAAGAGGCTCTTTCGCTGCTGAGCGCTATGAGATGTTGCGTCTCTGGGAAAGCACAGATCCCCAGTGCTGTTGTGCCTGTAGATAGGGCGCCAAGGGTAGGTGAAGAGCAGCAAGAGCTTTCAGGGCTGGGCCCTTCCTTGTGGGAGAAGGAGCTGGACGTTTGCCTACTCAGCAAGAGGCTTTTTCGCTGCCGAGCGCTATGAGATGTTGCGTCTCTGGGAAAGCACAGATCCCCAGTGCTGTTGTGCCTGTAGATAAGGCGCCAAGGCACCGTGAAGAGCAGCAAGAGCTTTCAGGGCTGGGCCCTTCCTTGTGGGAGAAGGAGCCGGACGTTTGACTTCTCGGCAAGAGGCTCATTCGCTGCCGATTGCCATGAGATGTTGAGTCTCTGGGAAAGCACAGATCCCCAGTGCTGTTGTGCCTGTAGATAGGGTTCCAAGGATAGGTGAAGAGCAGCAAGAGCTTTCAGGGCTGGGCCCTTCCTTGTGGGAGAAGGAGCCGGACGTTTGCCTTCTCGGCAAGAGGCACTGCTGCTGCCGAGCGCCATGAGATGTTGAGTCTCTGGGAAAGCACAGATTCCCAGTGCTGTTGTGCCTGTAGATAGGGCGCCAAAGCACCGTGAAGAGCAGCAAGAGCTTTCAGGGCTGGGCCCTTCCTTGTGGGAGAAGGAGCCGGACGTTTGCCTTCTCGGCAAGAGGCTCATTCGCTCCCGAGAGCCATGAGATGTTGCGTCTCTGGGAAAGCACAGATCCCCAGTGCTGTTGTGCCTGTAGATAGGGTGCCAAGGCACCGTGAAGAGCAGCAAGAGCTTTCAGGGCTGGGCCCTTCCTTGTGGCAGAAGGAGCCGGACGTTTGACTTATTGCAAGAGGCTCTGCTGCGGCCGAGCGCCATGAGATGTTGCGTCTCTGGGAACGCACAGATCCCCAGTGCTGTTGTGCCTGTAGATAGGGTTCCAAGGGTAGGTGAAGAGCAGCAAGAGCTTTCAGGGCTGGGCCCTTCCTTGTGGGAGAAGGAGCCGGACGTTTGCCTTTTCGGCAAGAGGCTCTGCCGCGGCCGAGCGCCATGAGATGTTGCGTCTCTGGGAAAGCACAGATCCCCAGTGCTGTTGTGCCTGTAGATAGGGCGCCAAGGGTAGGTGAAGAGCAGCAAGAGCTTTCAGGGCTGGGCCCTTCCTTGTGGGAGAAGGAGCCGGACGTTTGCCTTTTCGGCAAGAGGCTCTTTCGCTGCCGAGAGCCATGAGATGTTGCGTCTCTGGGAAAGCGCAGATCCCCAGTGCTGTTGTGCCTGTAGATAGGGTTCCAAGGATAGGTGAAGAGCAGCAGCAGCATTCAGGGCTGGGCCCTTCCTTGTGGGAGAAGGAGACGGACGTTTGCCGTTTCGGCAAGAGGCACTGCTGCTGTCGAGCGCCATGAGATGTTGAGTCTCTGGGAAAGCACAGATTCCCAGTGCTGTTGTGCCTGTAGATAGGGTGCCAAAGCACCGTTAAGAGCTGCAAGAGCTTTCAGGGCTGGGCCCTTCCTTGTGGCAGAAGGAGCCAGACGTTTGCCTTTTCAACAAGAGGCTCTTTCGCTGCCGAGCGCCGTGAGATGTTGCCTCTCTGGGAAAGCACAGATCCCCAGTGCTGTTGTGCCGGTAGATAAGGCGCCAAGGCACCGTGAAGAGCAGCAAGAGCTTTCAGGGCTGGGCCCTTCCTTGTGGGAGAAGGAGCCGGACGTTTGCCTTTTCGGCAAGAGGCTCTGCCGCGGCTGAGCGACATGACATGTTGCGTCTCTGGGAAAGCACAGATCCCCAGTGCTGTTGTGCCTGTAGATAGGGCGCCAAGGCACCGTGAAGAGCAGCAAGAGCTTTCAGGGCTGGGCCCTTCCTTGTGGGAGAAGGAGCCGGACGTTTGCCTTCTCGGCAAGAGGATCTGCCGCGGCCGAGCGACATGACATGTTGCGTCTCTGGGAAAGCACAGATCCCCAGTGCTGTTGTGCCTGTAGATAGGGTTCCAAGGGTAGGTGAAGAGCAGCAAGAGCTTTCAGGGCTGGGCCCTTCCTTGTGGGAGAAGGAGCCGGACGTTTGCCTTTTCGGCAAGAGGATCTGCCGCGGCCGAGCGCCATGAGATGTTGCGTCTCTGGGAAAGCACAGATCCCCACTGCTGTTGTGCCTGTAGATAGGGTTCCAAGGGTAGGTGAAGAGCAGCAAGAGCTTTCAGGGCTGGGCCCTTCCTTGTGGGAGAAGGAGCCGGACGTTTGCCTTTTCGGCAAGAGGCTCTGCCGCGGCCGAGCGCCATGAGATGTTGCGTCTCTGGGAAAGCACAGATCCCCAGTGCTGTTGTGCCGGTAGATAAGGCGCCAAGGCACCGTGAAGAGCAGCAAGAGCTTTCAGGGCTGGGCCCTTCCTTGTGGGAGAAGGAGCCGGACGTTTGCCTTTTCGGCAAGAGGCTCTGCCGCGGCTGAGCGACATGACATGTTGCGTCTCTGGGAAAGCACAGATCCCCAGTGCTGTTGTGCCTGTAGATAGGGCGCCAAGGCACCGTGAAGAGCAGCAAGAGCTTTCAGGGCTGGGCCCTTCCTTGTGGGAGAAGGAGCCGGACGTTTGCCTTTCGGCAAGAGGATCTGCCGCGGCCGAGCGCTATGAGATGTTGCGTCTCTGGGAAAGCACAGATCCCAGTGCTGTTGTGCCTGTAGATAGGGCGCCAAGGGTAGGTGAAGAGCAGCAAGAGCTTTCAGGGCTGGGCCCTTCCTTGTGGGAGAAGGAGCCGGACGTTTGCCTTCTCGGCAAGAGGATCTGCCGCGGCCGAGCGCTATGAGATGTTGCGTCTCTGGGAAAGCACAGATCCCCACTGCTGTTGTGCCTGTAGATAGGGCGCCAAGGGTAGGTGAAGAGCAGCAAGAGCTTTCAGGGCTGGGCCCTTCCTTGTGGGAGAAGGAGCCGGACGTTTGCCTTCTCGGCAAGAGGATCTGCCGCGGCCGAGCGCCATGAGATGTTGCGTCTCTGGGAAAGCACAGATCCCCACTGCTGTTGTGCCTGTAGATAGGGTTCCAAGGGTAGGTGAAGAGCAGCAAGAGCTTTCAGGGCTGGGCCCTTCCTTGTGGGAGAAGGAGCCGGACGTTTGCCTTCTCGGCAAGAGGCTCTTTCGCTGCCAAGCGCCATGAGGTGTTGCGTCTCTGGGAAAGCACAGATCCCAAGTGCTGTTGTGCCTGTAGATAGGGCGCCAAGGGTAGGTGAAGAGCAGCAAGAGCTTTCAGGGCTGGGCCCTTCCTTGTGGCAGAAGGAGCCGGACGTTTGCCTTCTCGGCAAGAGGCTCTGCCGCGGCCGAGCGACATGACATGTTGCGTCTCTGGGAAAGCACAGATCCCCAGTGCTGTTGTGCCTGTAGATAGGGTTCCAAGGGTAGGTGAAGAGCAGCAAGAGCTTTCAGGGCTGGGCCCTTCCTTGTGGGAGAAGGAGCCGGACGTTTGCCTTTTCGGCAAGAGGCTCTTTCGCTGCCGAGAGCCATGAGATGTTGCGTCTCTGGGAAAGCGCAGATCCCCAGTGCTGTTGTGCCTGTAGATAGGGTTCCAAGGGTAGGTGAAGAGCAGCAGCAGCATTCAGGGCTGGGCCCTTCCTTGTGGGAGAAGGAGACGGACGTTTGCCATTTCGGCAAGAGGCACTGCTGCTGTCGAGCGCCATGAGATGTTGAGTCTCTGGGAAAGCACAGATTCCCAGTGCTGTTGTGCCTTTAGATAGGGTGCCAAAGCACCGTTAAGAGCTGCAAGAGCTTTCAGGGCTGGGCCCTTCCTTGTGGGAGAAGGAGCCAGACGTTTGCCTTTTCGACAAGAGGCTCTATCGCTGCTGAGCACCATGAGATGTTGCCTCTCTGGGAAAGCACAGATCCCCAGTGCTGTTGTGCCTGTAGATAGGGCGCCAAGGCACCGTGAAGAGCAGCAAGAGCTTTCAGGGCTGGGCCCTTCCTTGTGGGAGAAGGAGCCGGACGTTTGCCTTCTCGGCAAGAGGCTCTGCCGCGGCCGAGCGCCATGAGATGTTGCGTCTCTTGGAAAGCACAGATTCCCAGTGCTGTTGTGCCTGTAGATAGGGCGCCAAGGGTAGGTGAAGAGCAGCAAGAGCTTTCAGGGCTGGGCCCTTCCTTGTGGGAGAAGGAGCCGGACGTTTGCCTTCTCGGCAAGAGGCTCATTCGCTGCCGATTGCCATGAGATGTTGCCTCTCTGGGAAAGCACAGATCCCCAGTGCTGTTGTGCCTGTAGATAAGGCGCCAAGGCACCGTGAAGAGCAGCAAGAGCTTTCAGGGCTGGGCCCTTCCTTGTGGCAGAAGGAGCCAGACGTTTGCCTTTTCGACAAGAGGCTCTGCCGCGGCTGAGCGACATGACATGTTGCGTCTCTGGGAAAGCACAGATCCCCACTGCTGTTGTGCCTGTAGATAGGGCGCCAAGGGTAGGTGAAGAGCAGCAAGAGCTTTCAGGGCTGGGCCCTTCCTTGTGGGAGAAGGAGCCGGACGTTTGCCATTTCGGCAAGAGGCTCTGCCGCGGCCGAGCGCCATGAGATGTTGCGTCTCTGGGAAAGCACAGATCCCCAGTGCTGTTGTGCCTGTAGATAGGGTTCCAAGGATAGGTGAAGAGCAGCATCCAGGGCTGGGCCCTTCCTTGTGGGAGAAGGAGCCGGACGTTTGCCTTTTCGGCAAGAGGCTCTGCCGCGGCCGAGCGCCATGAGATGTTGCGTCTCTGGGAAAGCACAGATCCCCAGTGCTGTTGTGCCTGTAGATAGGGTTCCAAGGGTAGGTGAAGAGCAGCAAGAGCTTTCAGGGCTGGGCCCTTCCTTGTGGGAGAAGGAGCCGGACGTTTGCCTTCTCGGTAAGAGGCTCTGCCGCGGCCAAGCGCCATGAGATGTTGCGTCTCTGGGAAAGCACAGATCCCCAGTGCTGTTGTGCCTGTAGATAGGGCACCAAGGCACCGTGAAGAGCAGCAAGAGCTTTCAGGGCTGGGCCCTTCCTTGTGGCAGAAGGAGCCGGACGTTTGCCTTTTCGGTAAGAGGCTCTGCCGCGGCCGAGCGACATGACATGTTGCGTCTCTGGGAAAGCACAGATCCCCAGTGCTGTTGTGCCTGTAGATAGGGCGCCTAGGGTAGGTGAAGAGCAGCAAGAGCTTTCAGGGCTGGGCCCTTCCTTGTGGGAGAAGGAGCTGGACGTTTGCCTACTCAGCAAGAGGCTCTTTCGCTGCCGAGCGCTATGAGATGTTGCGTCTCTGGGAAAGCACAGATCCCCAGTGCTGTTGTGCCTGTAGATAAGGCGCCAAGGCACCGTGAAGAGCAGCAAGAGCTTTCAGGGCTGGGCCCTTCCTTGTGGGAGAAGGAGCCGGACGTTTGCCTTTTCGGAAAGAGGCTCTTTCGCTGCCGAGAGCCATGAGATGTTGCGTCTCTGGGAAAGCGCAGATCCCCACTGCTGTTGTGCCTGTAGATAGGGTGCCAAGGATAGGTGAAGAGCAGCAAGAGCTTTCAGGGCTGGGCCCTTCCTTGTGGGAGAAGGAGCCGGACGTTTGCCTTCTCGGCAAGAGGCACTGCTGCTGCCGAGCGCCATGAGATGTTGAGTCTCTGGGAAAGCACAGATCCCCAGTGCTGTTGTGCCTGTAGATAGGGCGCCAAAGCACCGTGAAGAGCAGCAAGAGCTTTCAGGGCTGGGCCCTTCCTTGTGGGAGAAGGAGCCGGACGTTTGCCTTCTCGGCAAGAGGCTCATTCGCTCCCGAGAGCCATGAGATGTTGCGTCTCTGGGAAAGCACAGATCCCCAGTGCTGTTGTGCCTGTAGATAGGGTTCCAAGGGTAGGTGAAGAGCAGCAAGAGCTTTCAGGACTGGGCCCTTCCTTGTGGGAGAAGGAGCCGGACGTTTGCCTTCTCGGCAAGAGGCTCATTCGCTGCCGAGCGCCATGAGATGTTGCGTCTCTGGGAAAGCACAGATCCCCAGTGCTGTTGTGCCTGTAGATAGGGTGCCAAGGCACCGTGAAGAGCAGCAAGAGCTTTCAGGGCTGGGCCCTTCCTTGTGGCAGAAGAAGCCGGACGTTTGACTTATTGCAAGAGGCTCTGCTGCGGCCGAGCGCCATGAGATGTTGCGTCTCTGGGAAAGCACAGATACCCAGTGCTGTTGTGCCTGTAGATAGGGTTCCAAGGATAGGTGAAGAGCAGCATTCAGGGCTGGGCCCTTCCTTGTGGGAGAAGGAGCCGGACGTTTGCCTTTTCTGCAGGAGGCTCTGCCGCGGCCGAGCGACATGAGATGTTGCGTCTCTGGGAAAGCACAGATCCCCAGTGCTGTTGTGCCTGTAGATAGGGCGCCAAGGGTAGGTGAAGAGCAGCAAGAGCTTTCAGGGCTGGGCCCTTCCTTGTGGGAGAAGGAGCCGGACGTTTGCCTTCTCGGCAAGAGGCTCATTCGCTGCCAAGCGCCATGAGGTGTTGCGTCTCTGGGAAAGCACAGATCCCCACTGCTGTTGTGCCTGTAGATAGGGCGCCAAGGGTAGGTGAAGAGCAGCAAGAGCTTTCAGGGCTGGGCCCTTCCTTGTGGCAGAAGGAGCCGGACGTTTGACTTTTTGCAAGAGGCTCTGCTGCGGCCGAGCGCCATGAGATGTTGCGTCTCTGGGAAAGCACAGATACCCAGTGCTGTTGTGCCTGTAGATAGGGTTCCAAGGATAGGTGAAGAGCAGCATTCAGGACTGGGCCCTTCCTTGTGGGAGAAGGAGCCGGACGTTTGCCTTTTCGGTAAGAGGCTCTGCCGCGGCCGAGCGCCATGAGATGTTGCGTCTCTGGGAAAGCACAGATCCCCAGTGCTGTTGTGCCTGTAGATAGGGCTCCAAGGGTAGGTGAAGAGCAGCAAGAGCTTTCAGGGCTGGGCCCTTCCTTGTGGGAGAAGGAGCCGGACGTTTGCCTTTTCGGCAAGAGGCTCTTTCGCTGCCGAGAGCCATGAGATGTTGCGTCTCTGGGAAAGCGCAGATCCCCAGTGCTGTTGTGCCTGTAGATAGGGTTCCAAGGATAGGTGAAGAGCAGCAGCAGCATTCAGGGCTGGGCCCTTCCTTGTGGGAGAAGGAGACGGACGTTTGCCATTTCGGCAAGAGGCACTGCTGCTGTCGAGCGCCATGAGATGTTGAGTCTCTGGGAAAGCACAGATTCCCAGTGCTGTTGTGCCTGTAGATAGGGCGCCAAGGCACCGTGAAGAGCAGCAAGAGCTTTCAGGGCTGGGCCCTTCCTTGTGGGAGAAGGAGCCGGACGTTTGCCTTCTCGGCAAGAGGCTCATTCGCTGCCGAGCGCCATGAGATGTTGCGTCTCTGGGAACGCACAGATCCCCAGTGCTGTTGTGCCTGTAGATAGGGTTCCAAGGGTAGGTGAAGAGCAGCAAGAGCTTTCAGGGCTGGGCCCTTCCTTGTGGCAGAAGGAGACGGACGTTTGCCTTTTCGGCAAGAGGCTCTGCCGCGGCCGAGCGCCATGAGATGTTGCGTCTCTGGGAAAGCACAGATCCCCAGTGCTGTTGTGCCTGTAGATAGGGCGCCAAGGGTAGGTGAAGAGCAGCAAGAGCTTTCAGGGCTGGGCCCTTCCTTGTGGGAGAAGGAGCCGGACGTTTGCCTTTTCGGCAAGAGGCTCTTTCGCTGCCGAGAGCCATGAGATGTTGCGTCTCTGGGAAAGCGCAGATCCCCAGTGCTGTTGTGCCTGTAGATAGGGTTCCAAGGATAGGTGAAGAGCAGCAGCAGCATTCAGGGCTGGGCCCTTCCTTGTGGGAGAAGGAGACGGACGTTTGCCTTTTCGGCAAGAGGCACTGCTGCTGTCGAGCGCCATGAGATGTTGAGTCTCTGGGAAAGCACAGATTCCCAGTGCTGTTGTGCCTGTAGATAGGGTGCCAAAGCACCGTTAAGAGCTGCAAGAGCTTTCAGGGCTGGGCCCTTCCTTGTGGGAGAAGGAGCCAGACGTTTGCCTTTTCAACAAGAGGCTCTTTCGCTGCCGAGCGCCGTGAGATGTTGCCTCTCTGGGAAAGCACAGATCCCCAGTGCTGTTGTGCCGGTAGATAAGGCGCCAAGGCACCGTGAAGAGCAGCAAGAGCTTTCAGGGCTGGGCCCTTCCTTGTGGGAGAAGGAGCCGGACGTTTGCCTTTTCGGCAAGAGGCTCTGCCGCGGCTGAGCGACATGACATGTTGCGTCTCTGGGAAAGCACAGATCCCCAGTGCTGTTGTGCCTGTAGATAGGGCGCCAAGGCACCGTGAAGAGCAGCAAGAGCTTTCAGGGCTGGGCCCTTCCTTGTGGGAGAAGGAGCCGGACGTTTGCCTTCTCGGCAAGAGGCTCTGCCGCGGCCGAGCGACATGACATGTTGCGTCTCTGGGAAAGCACAGATCCCCAGTGCTGTTGTGCCTGTAGATAGGGTTCCAAGGGTAGGTGAAGAGCAGCAAGAGCTTTCAGGGCTGGGCCCTTCCTTGTGGGAGAAGGAGCCGGACGTTTGCCTTTTCGGCAAGAGGATCTGCCGCGGCCGAGCGCCATGAGATGTTGCGTCTCTGGGAAAGCACAGATCCCCACTGCTGTTGTGCCTGTAGATAGGGTTCCAAGGGTAGGTGAAGAGCAGCAAGAGCTTTCAGGGCTGGGCCCTTCCTTGTGGGAGAAGGAGCCGGACGTTTGCCTTTTCGGCAAGAGGCTCTGCCGCGGCCGAGCGCCATGAGATGTTGCGTCTCTGGGAAAGCACAGATCCCCAGTGCTGTTGTGCCTGTAGATAGGGTGCCAAAGCACCGTTAAGAGCTGCAAGAGCTTTCAGGGCTGGGCCCTTCCTTGTGGGAGAAGGAGCCAGACGTTTGCCTTTTCGACAAGAGGCTCTTTCGCGGCTGAGCGCTATGAGTTGTTGCCTCTCTGGGAAAGCACAGATCCCCAGTGCTGTTGTGCCGGTAGATAAGGCGCCAAGGCACCGTGAAGAGCAGCAAGAGCTTTCAGGGCTGGGCCCTTCCTTGTGGGAGAAGGAGCCGGACGTTTGCCTTTTCGGCAAGAGGCTCTGCCGCGGCTGAGCGCCATGAGGTGTTGCGTCTCTGGGAAAGCACAGATCCCCACTGCTGTTGTGCCTGTAGATAGGGCGCCAAGGGTAGGTGAAGAGCAGCAAGAGCTTTCAGGGCTGGGCCCTTCCTTGTGGCAGAAGGAGCCGGACGTTTGACTTTTTGCAAGAGGCTCTGCTGCGGCCGAGCGCCATGAGATGTTGCGTCTCTGGGAAAGCACAGATACCCAGTGCTGTTGTGCCTGTAGATAGGGTTCCAAGGATAGGTGAAGAGCAGCATTCAGGACTGGGCCCTTCCTTGTGGGAGAAGGAGCCGGACGTTTGCCTTTTCGGTAAGAGGCTCTGCCGCGGCCGAGCGCCATGAGATGTTGCGTCTCTGGGAAAGCACAGATCCCCAGTGCTGTTGTGCCTGTAGATAGGGCTCCAAGGGTAGGTGAAGAGCAGCAAGAGCTTTCAGGGCTGGGCCCTTCCTTGTGGGAGAAGGAGCCGGACGTTTGCCTTTTCGGCAAGAGGCTCTTTCGCTGCCGAGAGCCATGAGATGTTGCGTCTCTGGGAAAGCGCAGATCCCCAGTGCTGTTGTGCCTGTAGATAGGGTTCCAAGGATAGGTGAAGAGCAGCAGCAGCATTCAGGGCTGGGCCCTTCCTTGTGGGAGAAGGAGACGGACGTTTGCCATTTCGGCAAGAGGCACTGCTGCTGTCGAGCGCCATGAGATGTTGAGTCTCTGGGAAAGCACAGATTCCCAGTGCTGTTGTGCCTGTAGATAGGGCGCCAAGGCACCGTGAAGAGCAGCAAGAGCTTTCAGGGCTGGGCCCTTCCTTGTGGGAGAAGGAGCCGGACGTTTGCCTTCTCGGCAAGAGGCTCATTCGCTGCCGAGCGCCATGAGATGTTGCGTCTCTGGGAACGCACAGATCCCCAGTGCTGTTGTGCCTGTAGATAGGGTTCCAAGGGTAGGTGAAGAGCAGCAAGAGCTTTCAGGGCTGGGCCCTTCCTTGTGGCAGAAGGAGACGGACGTTTGCCTTTTCGGCAAGAGGCTCTGCCGCGGCCGAGCGCCATGAGATGTTGCGTCTCTGGGAAAGCACAGATCCCCAGTGCTGTTGTGCCTGTAGATAGGGCGCCAAGGGTAGGTGAAGAGCAGCAAGAGCTTTCAGGGCTGGGCCCTTCCTTGTGGGAGAAGGAGCCGGACGTTTGCCTTTTCGGCAAGAGGCTCTTTCGCTGCCGAGAGCCATGAGATGTTGCGTCTCTGGGAAAGCGCAGATCCCCAGTGCTGTTGTGCCTGTAGATAGGGTTCCAAGGATAGGTGAAGAGCAGCAGCAGCATTCAGGGCTGGGCCCTTCCTTGTGGGAGAAGGAGACGGACGTTTGCCGTTTCGGCAAGAGGCACTGCTGCTGTCGAGCGCCATGAGATGTTGAGTCTCTGGGAAAGCACAGATTCCCAGTGCTGTTGTGCCTGTAGATAGGGTGCCAAAGCACCGTTAAGAGCTGCAAGAGCTTTCAGGGCTGGGCCCTTCCTTGTGGGAGAAGGAGCCAGACGTTTGCCTTTTCAACAAGAGGCTCTTTCGCTGCCGAGCGCCGTGAGATGTTGCCTCTCTGGGAAAGCACAGATCCCCAGTGCTGTTGTGCCGGTAGATAAGGCGCCAAGGCACCGTGAAGAGCAGCAAGAGCTTTCAGGGCTGGGCCCTTCCTTGTGGGAGAAGGAGCCGGACGTTTGCCTTTTCGGCAAGAGGCTCTGCCGCGGCTGAGCGACATGACATGTTGCGTCTCTGGGAAAGCACAGATCCCCAGTGCTGTTGTGCCTGTAGATAGGGCGCCAAGGCACCGTGAAGAGCAGCAAGAGCTTTCAGGGCTGGGCCCTTCCTTGTGGGAGAAGGAGCCGGACGTTTGCCTTCTCGGCAAGAGGCTCTGCCGCGGCCGAGCGACATGACATGTTGCGTCTCTGGGAAAGCACAGATCCCCAGTGCTGTTGTGCCTGTAGATAGGGTTCCAAGGGTAGGTGAAGAGCAGCAAGAGCTTTCAGGGCTGGGCCCTTCCTTGTGGGAGAAGGAGCCGGACGTTTGCCTTTTCGGCAAGAGGATCTGCCGCGGCCGAGCGCCATGAGATGTTGCGTCTCTGGGAAAGCACAGATCCCCACTGCTGTTGTGCCTGTAGATAGGGTTCCAAGGGTAGGTGAAGAGCAGCAAGAGCTTTCAGGGCTGGGCCCTTCCTTGTGGGAGAAGGAGCCGGACGTTTGCCTTTTCGGCAAGAGGCTCTGCCGCGGCCGAGCGCCATGAGATGTTGCGTCTCTGGGAAAGCACAGATCCCCAGTGCTGTTGTGCCTGTAGATAGGGTGCCAAAGCACCGTTAAGAGCTGCAAGAGCTTTCAGGGCTGGGCCCTTCCTTGTGGGAGAAGGAGCCAGACGTTTGCCTTTTCGACAAGAGGCTCTTTCGCGGCTGAGCGCTATGAGTTGTTGCCTCTCTGGGAAAGCACAGATCCCCAGTGCTGTTGTGCCGGTAGATAAGGCGCCAAGGCACCGTGAAGAGCAGCAAGAGCTTTCAGGGCTGGGCCCTTCCTTGTGGGAGAAGGAGCCGGACGTTTGCCTTTTCGGCAAGAGGCTCTGCCGCGGCTGAGCGACATGACATGTTGCGTCTCTGGGAAAGCACAGATCCCCAGTGCTGTTGTGCCTGTAGATAGGGCGCCAAGGCACCGTGAAGAGCAGCAAGAGCTTTCAGGGCTGGGCCCTTCCTTGTGGGAGAAGGAGCCGGACGTTTGCCTTTCGGCAAGAGGATCTGCCGCGGCCGAGCGCTATGAGATGTTGCGTCTCTGGGAAAGCACAGATCCCAGTGCTGTTGTGCCTGTAGATAGGGCGCCAAGGGTAGGTGAAGAGCAGCAAGAGCTTTCAGGGCTGGGCCCTTCCTTGTGGGAGAAGGAGCCGGACGTTTGCCTTCTCGGCAAGAGGCTCTGCCGCGGCCGAGCGCCATGAGATGTTGCGTCTCTGGGAAAGCACAGATCCCCACTGCTGTTGTGCCTGTAGATAGGGCGCCAAGGGTAGGTGAAGAGCAGCAAGAGCTTTCAGGGCTGGGCCCTTCCTTGTGGGAGAAGGAGACGGACGTTTGACTTTTTGCAAGAGGCTCTGCTGCGGCCGAGCGCCATGAGATGTTGCGTCTCTGGGAAAGCACAGATACCCAGTGCTGTTGTGCCTGTAGATAGGGTTCCAAGGATAGGTGAAGAGCAGCATTCAGGGCTGGGCCCTTCCTTGTGGGAGAAGGAGCCGGACGTTTGCCTTTTCGGCAAGAGGCTCTGCCGCGGCCGAGCGCCATGAGATGTTGCGTCTCTGGGAAAGCACAGATCCCCAGTGCTGTTGTGCCTGTAGATAGGGTTCCAAGGGTAGGTGAAGAGCAGCAAGAGCTTTCAGGGCTGGGCCCTTCCTTGTGGGAGAAGGAGCCGGACGTTTGCCTTTTCGGCAAGAGGCTCTGCCGCGGCCGAGCGCCATGAGATGTTGCGTCTCTGGGAAAGCACAGATCCCCAGTGCTGTTGTGCCTGTAGATAGGGCGCCAAGGGTAGGTGAAGAGCAGCAAGAGCTTTCAGGGCTGGGCCCTTCCTTGTGGGAGAAGGAGCCGGACGTTTGCCTTTTCGGCAAGAGGCTCTTTCGCTGCCGAGAGCCATGAGATGTTGCGTCTCTGGGAAAGCGCAGATCCCCAGTGCTGTTGTGCCTGTAGATAGGGTTCCAAGGATAGGTGAAGAGCAGCAAGAGCTTTCAGGGCTGGGCCCTTCCTTGTGGGAGAAGGAGACGGACGTTTGCCATTTCGGCAAGAGGCACTGCTGCTGTCGAGCGCCATGAGATGTTGAGTCTCTGGGAAAGCACAGATCCCCAGTGCTGTTGTGCCTGTAGATAGGGTGCCAAAGCACCGTTAAGAGCTGCAAGAGCTTTCAGGGCTGGGCATTTCCTTGTGGGAGAAGTAGCCGGACGTTTGCCTTTTCGGCAAGAGGCTCTGCCGCGGCTGAGCGACATGACATGTTGCGTCTCTGGGAAAGCACAGATCCCCAGTGCTGTTGTGCCTGTAGATAGGGCGCCAAGGCACCGTGAAGAGCAGCAAGAGCTTTCAGGGCTGGGCCCTTCCTTGTGGGAGAAGGAGCCGGACGTTTGCCTTTCGGCAAGAGGATCTGCCGCGGCCGAGCGCTATGAGATGTTGCGTCTCTGGGAAAGCACAGATCCCAGTGCTGTTGTGCCTGTAGATAGGGCGCCAAGGGTAGGTGAAGAGCAGCAAGAGCTTTCAGGGCTGGGCCCTTCCTTGTGGGAGAAGGAGCCGGACGTTTGCCTTCTCGGCAAGAGGCTCTGCCGCGGCCGAGCGCCATGAGATGTTGCGTCTCTGGGAAAGCACAGATCCCCACTGCTGTTGTGCCTGTAGATAGGGTTCCAAGGGTAGGTGAAGAGCAGCAAGAGCTTTCAGGGCTGGGCCCTTCCTTGTGGGAGAAGGAGCCGGACGTTTGCCTTCTCGGCAAGAGGCTCTTTCGCTGCCAAGCGCCATGAGGTGTTGCGTCTCTGGGAAAGCACAGATCCCAAGTGCTGTTGTGCCTGTAGATAGGGCGCCAAGGGTAGGTGAAGAGCAGCAAGAGCTTTCAGGGCTGGGCCCTTCCTTGTGGCAGAAGGAGCCGGACGTTTGACTTTTTGCAAGAGGCTCTGCTGCGGCCGAGCGCCATGAGATGTTGCGTCTCTGGGAAAGCACAGATACCCAGTGCTGTTGTGCCTGTAGATAGGGTTCCAAGGATAGGTGAAGAGCAGCATTCAGGGCTGGGCCCTTCCTTGTGGGAGAAGGAGACGGACGTTTGCCTTTTCGGCAAGAGGCTCTGCCGCGGCCGAGCGCCATGAGATGTTGCGTCTCTTGGAAAGCACAGATCCCCAGTGCTGTTGTGCCTCTAGATAGGGTTCCAAGGGTAGGTGAAGAGCAGCAAGAGCTTTCAGGGCTGGGCCCTTCCTTGTGGGAGAAGGAGCCGGACGTTTGCCTTTTCGGCAAGAGGCTCTGCCGCGGCCGAGAGCCATGAGATGTTGCGTCTCTGGGAAAGCGCAGATCCCCAGTGCTGTTGTGCCTGTAGATAGGGTTCCAAGGGTAGGTGAAGAGCAGCAGCAGCATTCAGGGCTGGGCCCTTCCTTGTGGGAGAAGGAGACGGACGTTTGCCATTTCGGCAAGAGGCACTGCTGCTGTCGAGCGCCATGAGATGTTGAGTCTCTGGGAAAGCACAGATTCCCAGTGCTGTTGTGCCTGTAGATAGGGTGCCAAAGCACCGTTAAGAGCTGCAAGAGCTTTCAGGGCTGGGCCCTTCCTTGTGGGAGAAGGAGCCAGACGTTTGCCTTTTCGACAAGAGGCTCTATCGCTGCTGAGCACCATGATGTTGCCTCTCTGGGAAAGCACAGATCCCCAGTGCTGTTGTGCCTGTAGATAGGGCGCCAAGGCACCGTGAAGAGCAGCAAGAGCTTTCAGGGCTGGGCCCTTCCTTGTGGGAGAAGAGCCGGACGTTTGCCTTCTCGGCAAGAGGCTCTGCCGCGGCCGAGCGCCATGAGATGTTGCGTCTCTTGGAAAGCACAGATTCCCAGTGCTGTTGTGCCTGTAGATAGGGCGCCAGGTAGTGAAGAGCAGCAAGAGCTTTCAGGGCTGGGCCCTTCCTTGTGGGAGAAGGAGCCGGACGTTTGCCTTCTCGGCAAGAGGCTCATTCGCTGGCCGATTGCCATGAGATGTTGCCTCTCTGGGAAAGCACAGATCCCCAGTGCTGTTGTGCCTGTAGATAAGGCGCCAAGGCACCGGTGAAGAGCAGCAAGAGCTTTCAGGGCTGGGCCCTTCCTTGTGGCAGAAGGAGCCAGACGTTTGCCTTTTCGACAAGAGGCTCTGCCGCGGCTGAGCGACATGACATGTTGCGTCTCTGGGAAAGCACAGATCCCCACTGCTGTTGTGCCTGTAGATAGGGCGCCAAGGGGTAGGTGAAGAGCAGCAAGAGCTTTCAGGCTGGGCCCTTCCTTGTGGGAGAAGGAGCCGGACGTTTGCCATTTCGGCAAGAGGCTCTGCCGCGGCCGAGCGCCATGAGATGTTGCGTCTCTGGGAAAGCACAGATCCCCAGTGCTGTTGTGCCTGTAGATAGGGTTCCAAGGATAGGTGAAGAGCAGCATCCAGGGCTGGGCCCTTCCTTGTGGGAGAAGGAGCCGGACGTTTGCCTTTTCGGCAAGAGGCTCTGCCGCGGCCGAGCGCCATGAGATGTTGCGTCTCTGGGAAAGCACAGATCCCCAGTGCTGTTGTGCCTGTAGATAGGGTTCCAAGGGTAGGTGAAGAGCAGCAAGAGCTTTCAGGGCTGGGCCCTTCCTTGTGGGAGAAGGAGCCGGACGTTTGCCTTCTCGGTAAGAGGCTCTGCCGCGGCCAAGCGCCATGAGATGTTGCGTCTCTGGGAAAGCACAGATCCCCAGTGCTGTTGTGCCTGTAGATAGGGCACCAAGGCACCGTGAAGAGCAGCAAGAGCTTTCAGGGCTGGGCCCTTCCTTGTGGCAGAAGGAGCCCGGACGTTTGCCTTTTCGGTAAGAGGCTCTGCCGCGGGCCGAGCGACATGACATGTTGCGTCTCTGGGAAAGCACAGATCCCCAGTGCTGTTGTGCCTGTAGATAGGGCGCCTAGGGTAGGTGAAGAGCAGCAAGAGCTTTCAGGGCTGGGCCCTTCCTTGTGGGAGAAGGAGCCGGACGTTTGCCTTTTCGGAAAGAGCTCTTTCGCTGCTGAGCGCTATGAGATGTTGCGTCTCTGGGAAAGCACAGATCCCCAGTGCTGTTGTGCTGTAGATAAGGCGCCAAGGCACCGTGAAGAGCAGCAAGAGCTTTCAGGGCTGGGCCCTTCCTTGTGGGAGAAGGAGCCGGACGTTTGCCTTTTCGGAAAGAGGCTCTTTCTGCCGAGCGCCATGAGATGTTGCGTCTCTGGGAAAGCGCAGATCCCCACTGCTGTTGTGCCTGTAGATAGGGCGCCAGGGTAGGTGAAGAGCAGCAAGAGCTTTCAGGGCTGGGCCCTTCCTTGTGGCAGAAGGAGCGACGTTTGACTTTTTGCAAGAGGCTCTGCTGCGGCCGAGCGCCATGAGATGTTGCGTCTCTGGGAAAGCACAGATACCCAGTGCTGTTGTGCCTGTAGATAGGGTTCCAAGGATAGGTGAAGAGCAGCATTCAGGACTGGGCCCTTCCTTGTGGGAGAAGGAGCCGGACGTTTGCCTTTTCGGTAAGAGGCTCTGCCGCGGCCGAGCGCCATGAGATGTTGCGTCTCTGGGAAAGCACAGATCCCCATGCTGTTGTGCCTGTAGATAGGGTTCCAAGGGTAGGTGAAGAGCAGCAAGACGTAGCTTTCAGGGCTGGGCCCTTCCTTGTGGGAGAAGGAGCCGGACGTTTGCCTTTTCGGCAAGAGGCTCTTTCGCTGCCGAGAGCCATGAGATGTTGCGTCTCTGGGACAGCGCAGATCCCCAGTGCTGTTGTGCCTGTAGATAGGGTTCCAAGGATAGGTGAAGAGCAGCAGCAGCATTCAGGGCTGGGCCCTTCCTTGTGGGAGAAGGAGACGGACGTTTGCCATTTCGGCAAGAGGCACTGCTGCTGTCGAGCGCCATGAGATGTTGAGTCTCTGGGAAAGCACAGATTCCCAGTGCTGTTGTGCCTGTAGATAGGGCGCCCAAGGCACCGTGAAGAGCAGCAAGAGCTTTCAGGGCTGGGCCCTTCCTTGTGGGAGAAGGAGCCGGACGTTTGCCTTCTCGGCAAGAGGCTCATTCGCTGCCGAGCGCCATGAGATGTTGCGTCTCTGGGAACGCACAGATCCCCAGTGCTGTTGTGCCTGTAGATAGGGTTCCAAGGGTAGGTGAAGAGCAGCAAGAGCTTTCAGGGCTGGGCCCTTCCTTGTGCAGAAGGAGACGGACGTTTGCCTTTTCGGCAAGAGGCTCTGCCGCGGCCGAGCGCCATGAGATGTTGCGTCTATGGGAAAGCACAGATCCCCACTGCTGTTGTGCCTGTAGATAAGGCGCCAAGGCACCGTGAAGAGCAGCAAGAGCTTTCAGGGCTGGGCCCTTCCTTGTGGCAGAAGGAGACGGACGTTTGCCTTCTCGGCAAGAGGCTCATTCGCTGCCGAGCGCCATGAGATGTTGCGTCTCTGGGAAAGCACAGATCCCCAGTGCTGTTGTGCCTGTAGATAGGGCGCCAAGGGTAGGTGAAGAGCAGCAAGAGCTTTCAGGCTGGGCCCTTCCTTGTGGGAGAAGGAGCCGGACATTTGCCTTCTCGGCAAGAGGCTCTTTCGCTGCCGAGCGCCATGAGATGTTGCGTCTCTGGGAAAGCACAGATCCCCAGTGCTGTTTTGCCTGTAGATAGGGCGCCAAGGCACCGTGAAGAGCAGCAAGAGCTTTCAGGGCTGGGCCCTTCCTTGTGGGAGAAGGAGCCGGACGTTTGCCTTTTGGGCAAGAGGCTCTGCCGTGGCTGAGCGACATGACAGTTGCGTCTCTGGGAAAGCACAGATCCCCAGTGCTGTTGTGCCTGTAGATAGGGCGCCAAGGGTAGGTGAAGAGCAGCAAGAGCTTTCAGGGCTGGGCCCTTCCTTGTGGGAGAAGGAGACGGACGTTTGCCTTCTCGGCAAGAGGCTCATTCGCTGCGAGCGCCATGAGATGTTGCGTCTCTGGGAAAGCACAGATCCCCAGTGCTGTTGTGCCTGTAGATAGGGTTCCAAGGGTAGGTGAGAGCAGCAAGAGCTTTCAGGGCTGGGCCCTTCCTTGTGGGAGAAGGAGCCGGACGTTTGCCTTTCTTCGGCAAGAGGCTCATTCGCTGCCAAGCGCCATGAGGTGTTGCGTCTCTGGGAAAGCACAGATCCCCACTGCTGTTGTGCCTCTAGATAGGGCGCCAAGGGTAGGTGAAGAGCAGCAAGAGCTTTCAGGGCTGGGCCCTTCCTTGTGGCAGAAGGAGCCGGACGTTTGACTTTTTGCAAGAGGCTCTGCTGCGGCCGAGCGCCATGAGATGTTGCGTCTCTGGGAAAGCACAGATCCCCAGTGCTGTTGTGCCTGTAGATAGGGTTCCAAGGGTAGGTGAAGAGCAGCAAGAGCTTTCAGGGCTGGGCCCTTCCTTGTGGGAGAAGGAGCCGGACGTTTGCCTTTTCGGCAAGAGGCGTCTGCCGCGGCCGAGCGCCATGAGATGTTGCGTCTCTGGGAAAGCACAGATCCCCAGTGCTGTTGTGCTGTAGATAGGGCGCCAAGGGTAGGTGAAGAGCAGCAAGAGCTTTCAGGGCTGGGCCCTTCCTTGTGGGAGAAGGAGCCGGACGTTTGCCCTTTTCGGCAAGAGGCTCTTTCGCTGCCGAGAGCCATGAGATGTTGCGTCTCTGGGAAAGCGCAGATCCCCACTGCTGTTGTGCCTGTAGATAGGGTTCCAAGGATAGGTGAAGAGCAGCAGCAGCATTCAGGGCTGGGCCCTTCCTTGTGGGAGAAGGAGACGGACGTTTGCCATTTCGGCAACAGGCACTGCTGCTGTCGAGCGCCATGAGATGTTGAGTCTCTGGGAAAGCACAGATTCCCACTGCTGTTGTGCCTTTAGATAGGGTGCCAAAGCACCGTTAAGAGCTGCAAGAGCTTTCAGGGCTGGGCCCTTCCTTGTGGGAGAAGGAGCCAGACGTTGCCTTTTCGACAAGAGGCTCTTTCGCTGCTGAGAGCTATGAGATGTTGCGTCTCTGGGAAAGCACAGATCCCCAGTGCTGTTGTGCCTGTAGATAGGGCGCCAAGGGTCGGTGAAGAGCAGCAAGAGCTTTCAGGGCTGGGCCCTTCCTTGTGGGAGAGGAGCCGGACGTTTGCCTTCTCGGCAGAGGCTCATTCGCTGCCGAGCGCCATGAGATGTTGCGTCTATGGGAAAGCACAGATCCCCAGTGCTGTTGTGCCTGTGTAGATAGGGTTCCAAGGGTAGTTGAAGAGCAGCAAGAGCTTTCAGGCTGGGCCCTTCCTTGTGGGAGAAGGAGACGGACGATTGCCTTTTCGGCAAGAGGCTCTCCGCGCGCGAGCGCCATGAGATGTTGCGTCTCTGGGAAAGCACAGATCCCCACTGCTGTTGTGCCTGTAGATAGGGCGCCAAGGGTAGGTGAAGAGCAGCAAGAGCTTTCAGGGCTGGGCCCTTCCTTGTGGGAGAAGGAGACGGACGTTTGCCTTCTCGGCAAGAGGCTCATTCGCTGCCGAGCGCCATGAGATGTTGCGTCTCTGGGAAAGCACAGATCCCCAGTGCTGTTGTGCCTGTAGATAGGGTTCCAAGGGTAGGTGAAGAGCAGCAAGAGCTTTCAGGGCTGGGCCCTTCCTTGTGGGAGAAGGAGCCGGACGTTTGCCTTTTCGGCAAGAGGCTCTGCCGCGGCCGACGGCCATGAGATGTTGCGTCTCTGGGAAAGCACAGATCCCCAGTGCTGTTGTGCCTGTAGATAGGGCGCCAAGGGTAGGTGAAGAGCAGCAAGAGCTTTCAGGGCTGGGCCCTTCCTTGTGGGAGAAGGAGTGGACGTTTGCCTTTTCGGCAAGAGGCTCTTTCGCTGCCGAGAGCCATGAGATGTTGCGTCTCTGGGAAAGCGCAGATCCCCAGTGCTGTTGTGCCTGTAGATAGGGTTCCAAGGACAGGTGAAGAGCAGCAGCAGCATTCAGGGCTGGGCCCTTCCTTGTGGGAGAAGGAGACGGACGTTGCCATTTCGGCAAGAGGCACTGCTGCTGTCGAGCGCCATGAGATGTTGAGTCTCTGGGAAAGCACAGATTCCCAGTGCTGTTGTGCCTGTAGATAGGGTGCCAAAGCACCGTTAAGAGCTGCAAGAGCTTTCAGGGCTGGGCCCTTCCTTGTGGGAGAAGGAGCCAGACGTTTGCCTTTTCAACAAGAGGCTCTTTCGCTGCTGAGCGCTATGAGATGTTGCGTCTCTGGGAAAGCACAGATCCCCAGTGCTGTTGTGCCGGTAGATAAGGCGCCAAGGCACCGTGAAGAGCAGCAAGAGCTTTCAGGGCTGGGCCCTTCCTTGTGGGAGAGCGGACGTTTGCCTTTTCGGCAAGAGGCTCTGCCGCGGCTGAGCGACATGACATGTTGCGTCTCTGGGTAAAGCACAGATCCCCAGTGCTGTTGTGCCTGTAGATAGGGCGCCAAGGCACCGTGAAGAGCAGCAAGAGCTTTCAGGGCTGGGCCCTTCCTTTGTGGGAGAAGGAGACGGACGTTTGCCTTTTCGGCAAGAGGATCTTCCGCGGCCCGAGCGCTATGAGATGTTGCGTCTCTGGGAAAGCACAGATCCCAGTGCTGTTGTGCCTGTAGATAAGGCGCCAAGGCACCGTGAAGAGCAGCAAGAGCTTTCAGGGCTGGGCCCTTCCTTGTGGGAGAAGGAGCCGGACGTTTGCCTTCTCGGCAAGAGGCTCTGCCGCGGCCGAGCGACATGACATGTTGCGTCTCTGGGAAAGCACAGATCCCCAGTGCTGTTGTGCCTGTAGATAGGGTTCCAAGGGTAGGTGAAGAGCAGCAAGAGCTTTCAGGGCTGGGCCCTTCCTTGTGGGAGAAGGAGCCGGACGTTTGCCTTTTCGGCAAGAGGATCTGCCGCGGCCGAGCGCCTTGAGATGTTGCGTCTCTGGGAAAGCACAGATCCCCAGTGCTGTTGTGCCTGTAGATAGGGTTCCAAGGATAGGTGAAGAGCAGCAGCAGCATTCAGGGCTGGGCCCTTCCTTGTGGGAGAAGGAGACGGACGTTTGCAATTTCGGCAAGAGGCACTGCTGCTGTCGAGCGCCATGAGATGTTGAGTCTCTGGGAAAGCACAGATTCCCAGTGCTGTTGTGCCTGTAGATAAGGCGCCAAGGCACCGTGAAGAGCAGCAAGAGCTTTCAGGGCTGGGCCCTTCCTTGTGGGAGAAGGAGCCGGACGTTTGCCTTTTCGACAAGAGGCTCTTTCGCTGCTGAGCGCTATGAGTTGTTGCCTCTCTGGGAAAGCACAGATCCCCAGTGCTGTTGTGCCGGTAGATAAGGCGCCAAGGCACCGTGAAGAGCAGCAAGAGCTTTCAGGGCTGGGCCCTTCCTTGTGGGAGAAGGAGCCGGACGTTTGCCTTTTCGGCAAGAGGCTCTGCCGCGGCTGAGCGACATGACATGTTGCGTCTCTGGGAAAGCACAGATCCCCAGTGCTGTTGTGCCTGTAGATAGGGCGCCAAGGCACCGTGAAGAGCAGCAAGAGCTTTCAGGGCTGGGCCCTTCCTTGTGGGAGAAGGAGCCGGACGTTTGCCTTTCGGCAAGAGGATCTGCCGCGGCCGAGCGCTATGAGATGTTGCGTCTCTGGGAAAGCACAGATCCCAGTGCTGTTGTGCCTGTAGATAGGGCGCCAAGGGTAGGTGAAGAGCAGCAAGAGCTTTCAGGGCTGGGCCCTTCCTTGTGGGAGAAGGAGCCGGACGTTTGCCTTTCGGCAAGAGGATCTGCCGCGGCCGAGCGCTATGAGATGTTGCGTCTCTGGGAAAGCACAGATCCCAGTGCTGTTGTTTCTGTAGATAGGGCGCCAAGGGTAGGTGAAGAGCAGCAAGAGCTTTCAGGGCTGGGCCCTTCCTTGTGGGAGAAGGAGCCGGACGTTTGCCTTTTCGGCAAGAGGCTCTGCCGCGGCCGAGCGCCATGAGATGTTGCGTCTCTGGGAAAGCACAGATCCCCAGTGCTGTTGTGCCTGTAGATAGGGCGCCAAGGGTAGGTGAAGAGCAGCAAGAGCTTTCAGGGCTGGGCCCTTCCTTGTGGGAGAAGGAGCCGGACGTTTGCCTTTTCGGCAAGAGGCTCTTTCGCTGCCGAGAGCCATGAGATGTTGCGTCTCTGGGAAAGCGCAGATCCCCACTGCTGTTGTGCCTGTAGATAGGGTTCCAAGGATAGGTGAAGAGCAGCAGCAGCATTCAGGGCTGGGCCCTTCCTTGTGGGAGAAGGAGACGGACGTTTGCCATTTCGGCAAGAGGCACTGCTGCTGTCGAGCGCCATGAGATGTTGAGTCTCTGGGAAAGCACAGATCCCCAGTGCTGTTGTGCCTTTAGATAGGGTGCCAAAGCACCGTTAAGAGCTGCAAGAGCTTTCAGGGCTGGGCCCTTCCTTGTGGGAGAAGGAGCCGGACGTTTGCCTTCTCGGCAAGAGGCTCTTTCGCTGCTGAGCGCTATGAGATGTTGCCTCTCTGGGAAAGCACACATCCCCAGTGCTGTTGTGCCTGTAGATAAGGCGCCAAGGCACCGTGAAGAGCAGCAAGAGCTTTCAGGGCTGGGCCCTTCCTTGTGGGAGAAGGAGCCGGACGTTTTCCTTCTCGGCAAGAGGCTCTGCCGCGGCCGAGCGCCATGAGATGTTGCGTCTCTTGGAAAGCACAGATTCCCAGTGCTGTTGTGCCTGTAGATAGGGCGCCAAGGGTAGGTGAAGAGCAGCAAGAGCTTTCAGGGCTGGGCCCTTCCTTGTGGCAGAAGGAGCCGGACGTTTGCCTTCTCGGCAAGAGGCTCATTCGCTGCCGATTGCCATGAGATGTTGCCTCTCTGGGAAAGCACAGATCCCCAGTGCTGTTGTGCCTGTAGATAAGGCGCCAAGGCACCGTGAAGAGCAGCAAGAGCTTTCAGGGCTGGGCCCTTCCTTGTGGCAGAAGGAGCCAGACGTTTGCCTTTTCGACAAGAGGCTCTTTCGCTGCTGAGCGCTATGAGATGTTGCCTCTCTGGGAAAGCACAGATCCCCAGTGCTGTTGTGCCTGTAGATAGGCCGCCAAGGGTAGGTGAAGAGCAGCAAGAGCTTTCAGGGCTGGGCCCTTCCTTGTGGGAGAAGGAGCCGGACGTTTACCATTTCTGCAAGAGGCTCTGCCGCGGCCGAGCGCCATGAGATGTTGCGTCTCTGGGAAAGCACAGTTCCCCAGTGCTGTTGTGCCTGTAGATAGGGCACCAAGGGTTGGTGAAGAGCAGCAAGAGCTTTCAGGGCTGGGCCCTTCCTTGTGGGAGAAGAAGCCGGACGTTTGCCTTCTCGGCAAGAGGCTCATTTGCTGCCGAGCGACATGACATGTTGCGTCTCTGGGAAAGCACAGATACCCAGTGCTGTTGTGCCTGTAGATAGGGCGCCAAGGGTAGGTGAAGAGCAGCAAGAGCTTTCAGGGCTGGGCCCTTCCTTGTGGGAGAAGGAGCCGGACGTTTGCCTTCTCGGCAAGAGGCTCATTCGCTGCCGAGCGCCATGAGATGTTACGTCTCTGGGAAAGCACAGATCCCCAGTGCTGTTGTGCCTGTAGATAGGGCGCCAAGGCACCGTGAAGAGCAGCAAGAGCTTTCAGGGCTGGGCCCTTCCTTGTGGGAGAAGGAGCCGGACGTTTGACTTTTTGCAAGAGGCTCTGCTGCGGCCGAGCGCCATGAGATGTTGCGTCTCTGGGAAAGCACAGATCCCCAGTGCTGTTGTGCCTGTAGATAGGGTTCCAAGGATAGGTGAAGAGCAGCATCCAGGGCTGGGCCCTTCCTTGTGGGAGAAGGAGACGGACGTTTGCCTTCTCGGCAAGAGGCTCTTTCGCTGCTGAGCGCTATGAGATGTTGCGTCTCTGGGAAAGCACAGATCCCCAGTGCTGTTGTGCCTGTAGATAAGGCGCCAAGGCACCGTGAAGAGCAGCAAGAGCTTTCAGGGCTGGGCCCTTCCTTGTGGGAGAAGGAGACGGACGTTTGCCTTCTCGGCAAGAGGCTCTTTCGCTGCCGAGCGCCATGAGATGTTGAGTCTCTGGGAAAGCACAGATCCCCAGTGCTGTTGTGCCTGTAGATAGGGCGCCAAGGGTAGGTGAAGAGCAGCAAGAGCTTTCAGGGCTGGGCCCTTCCTTGTGGGAGAAGGAGCCGGACGTTTGCCTTCTCGGCAAGAGGCTCTTTCGCTGCCGAGAGCCATGAGATGTTGCGTCTCTGGGAAAGCGCAGATCCCCAGTGCTGTTGTGCCTGTAGATAGGGTTCCAAGGATAGGTGAAGAGCAGCAAGAGCTTTCAGGGCTGGGCCCTTCCTTGTGGGAGAAGGAGACGGACGTTTGCCATTTCGGCAAGAGGCACTGCTGCTGTCGAGCGCCATGAGATGTTGAGTCTCTGGGAAAGCACAGATTCCCAGTGCTGTTGTGCCTGTAGATAGGGCGCCAAGGGTAGGTGAAGAGCAGCAAGAGCTTTCAGGGCTGGGCCCTTCCTTGTGGGAGAAGGAGCCGGACATTTGCCTTCTCGGCAAGAGGCTCTTTCGCTGCCGAGCGCCATGAGATGTTGCGTCTCTGGGAAAGCACAGATCCCCAGTGCTGTTGTGCCTGTAGATAGGGCGCCAAGGCACCGTGAAGAGCAGCAAGAGCTTTCAGGGCTGGGCCCTTCCTTGTGGGAGAAGGAGCCGGACGTTTGCCTTTTCGGCAAGAGGCTCTGCCGCGGCTGAGCGACATGACATGTTGCGTCTCTGGGAAAGCACAGATCCCCAGTGCTGTTGTGCCTGTAGATAGGGCGCCAAGGGTAGGTGAAGAGCAGCAAGAGCTTTCAGGGCTGGGCCCTTCCTTGTGGGAGAAGGAGCCGGACGTTTGCCATTTCGGCAAGAGGCTCTGCCGCGGCCGAGCGCCATGAGATGTTGCGTCTCTGGGAAAGCACAGATACCCAGTGCTGTTGTGCCTGTAGATAGGGTTCCAAGGATAGGTGAAGAGCAGCATCCAGGGCTGGGCCCTTCCTTGTGGGAGAAGGAGCCGGACGTTTGCCTTTTCGGAAAGAGGCTCTGCCGCGGCCGAGCGCCATGAGATGTTGCGTCTCTGGGAAAGCACAGATCCCCAGTGCTGTTGTGCCTGTAGATAGGGTTCCAAGGGTAGGTGAAGAGCAGCAAGAGCTTTCAGGGCTGGGCCCTTCCTTGTGGGAGAAGGAGACGGACGTTTGCCTTCTCGGTAAGAGGCTCTGCCGCGGCCGAGCGACATGACATGTTGCATCTCTGGGAAAGCACAGATACCCAGTGCTGTTGTGCCTGTAGATAGGGCGCCAAGGGTAGGTGAAGAGCAGCAAGAGCTTTCAGGGCTGGGCCCTTCCTTGTGGGAGAAGGAGCCGGACGTTTGCCTTCTCGGCAAGAGGCTCTTTCGCTGCCGAGAGCCATGAGATGTTGCGTCTCTGGGAAAGCACAGATCCCCAGTGCTGTTGTGCCTGTAGATAGGGTTCCAAGGGTAGGTGAAGAGCAGCAGCAGCATTCAGGGCTGGGCCCTTCCTTGTGGGAGAAGGAGACGGACGTTTGCCATTTCGGCAAGAGGCACTGCTGCTGTCGAGCGCCATGAGATGTTGAGTCTCTGGGAAAGCACAGATCCCCAGTGCTGTTGTGCCTGTAGATAGGGTGCCAAAGCACCGTTAAGAGCTGCAAGAGCTTTCAGGGCTGGGCCCTTCCTTGTGGGAGAAGGAGCCAGACGTTTGCCTTTTCGACAAGAGGCTCTATCGCTGCTGAGCGCCATGAGATGTTACCTCTCTGGGAAAGCACAGATCCCCAGTGCTGTTGTGCCTGTAGATAGGGCGCCAAGGCACCGTGAAGAGCAGCAAGAGCTTTCAGGGCTGGGCCCTTCCTTGTGGGAGAAGGAGCCGGATGTTTGCCTTCTCGGCAAGAGGCTCTTTCGCTGCTGAGCGCTATGAGATGTTGCCTCTCTGGGAAAGCACAGATCCCCAGTGCTGTTGTGCCTGTAGATAAGGCGGCAAGGCACCGTGAAGAGCAGCAAGAGCTTTCAGGGCTGGGCCCTTCCTTGTGGGAGAAGGAGCCGGACGTTTGCCTTCTCGGCAAGAGGCTCTGCCGCGGCCGAGCGCCATGAGATGTTGCGTCTCTTGGAAAGCACAGATTCCCAGTGCTGTTGTGCCTGTAGATAGGGCGCCAAGGGTAGGTGAAGAGCAGCAAGAGCTTTCAGGGCTGGGCCCTTCCTTGTGGGAGAAGGAGCCGGACGTTTGCCTTCTCGGCAAGAGGCTGTTTCGCTGCCGAGCGCTATGAGATGTTGCCTCTCTGGGAAAGCACAGATCCCCAGTGCTGTTGTGCCTGTAGATAGGCCGCCAAGGGTCGGTGAAGAGCAGCAAGAGCTTTCAGGGCTGGGCCCTTCCTTGTGGGAGAAGGAGCCGGACGTTTACCATTTCTGCAAGAGGCTCTGCCGCGGCCGAGCGCCATGAGATGTTGCGTCTCTGGGAAAGCACAGTTCCCCAGTGCTGTTGTGCCTGTAGATAGGGCACCAAGGGTTGGTGAAGAGCAGCAAGAGCTTTCAGGGCTGGGCCCTTCCTTGTGGGAGAAGGAGCCGGACGTTTGCCTTCTCGGCAAGAGGCTCTTTCGCTGCCGAGCGCCATGAGATGTTGCGTCTCTGGGAAAGCACAGATCCCCAGTGCTGTTGTGCCTCTAGATAGGGTTCCAAGGGTAGGTGAAGAGCAGCAAGAGCTTTCAGGGCTGGGCCCTTCCTTGTGGGAGAAGGAGCCGGACGTTTGCCTTCTCGGTAAGAGGCTCTGCCGCGGCCGAGCGACATGACATGTTGCGTCTCTGGGAAAGCACAGATCCCCAGTGCTGTTGTGCCTGTAGATAGGGCGCCAAGGGTAGGTGAAGAGCAGCAAGAGCTTTCAGGGCTGGGCCCTTCCTTGTGGGAGAAGGAGCCGGACGTTTTACCTTCTCGGCAAGAGGCTCTTTCGCTGCCGAGCGCCATGAGATGTTGCGTCTCTGGGAAAGCACAGATCCCCAGTGCTGTTGTGCCTGTAGATAGGGTTCCAAGGGTAGGTGAAGAGCAGCAAGAGCTTTCAGGGCTGGGCCCTTCCTTGTGGGAGAAGGAGCCGGACGTTTGCCTTCTCGGCAAGAGGCTCATTCGCTGCCGAGCGCCATGAGATGTTACGTCTCTGGGAAAGCACAGATCCCCAGTGCTGTTGTGCCTGTAGATAGGGCGCCAAGGCACCGTGAAGAGCAGCAAGAGCTTTCAGGGCTGGGCCCTTCCTTGTGGGAGAAGGAGCCGGACGTTTGACTTTTTGCAAGAGGCTCTGCTGCGGCCGAGCGCCATGAGATGTTGCGTCTCTGGGAAAGCACAGATCCCCAGTGCTGTTGTGCCTGTAGATAGGGCGCCAAGGGTAGGTGAAGAGCAGCATCCAGGGCTGGGCCCTTCCTTGTGGGAGAAGGAGACGGACGTTTGCCTTCTCGGCAAGAGGCTCTTTCGCTGCTGAGCGCTATGAGATGTTGCCTCTCTGGGAAAGCACAGATCCCCAGTGCTGTTGTGCCTGTAGATAAGGCGCCAAGGCACCGTGAAGAGCAGCAAGAGCTTTCAGGGCTGGGCCCTTCCTTGTGGGAGAAGGAGACGGACGTTTGCCTTCTCGGCAAGAGGCTCTGCCGCGGCTGAGCGACATGACATGTTGCGTCTCTGGGAAAGCACAGATCCCCAGTGCTGTTGTGCCTGTAGATAGGATGCCAAGGGTAGGTGAAGAGCAGCAAGAGCTTTCAGGGCTGGGCCCTACCTTGTGGGAGAAGGAGACGGTCGTTTGCCTTCTCGGCAAGAGGCTCTTTCGCTGCCGAGCGCCATGAGATGTTGAGTCTCTGGGAAAGCACAGATCCCCAGTGCTGTTGTGCCTGTAGATAGGGCGCCAAGGGTAGGTGAAGAGCAGCAAGAGCTTTCAGGGCTGGGCCCTTCCTTGTGGGAGAAGGAGCCGGACGTTTGCCTTCTCGGCAAGAGGCTCTTTCGCTGCCGAGCGCCATGAGATGTTGCGTCTCTGGGAAAGCACAGATTCCCAGTGCTGTTGTGCCTGTAGATAGGGTACCAAAGCACCGTGAAGATCTGCAAGAGCTTTCAGGGCTGGGCCCTTCCTTGTGGGAGAAGGAGCCAGACGTTTCCCTTTTCGGCAAGAGGCTCTGCCGCGTCGAGCGCTATGAGATGTTGCGTCTCCGGGAAAGCACAGATCCCCAGTGCTGTTGTGCCTGTAGATAGGGTTCCAAGGGTAGGTGAAGAGCAGCAAGAGCTTTCAGGGCTGGGCCCTTCCTTGTGGGAGAAGGAGACGGACGTTTGCCTTCTCGGCAAGAGGCTCTTTCGCTGCCGAGCGCTATGAGATGTTGCGTCTCTGGGAAAGCACAGATCCCCACTGCTGTTGTGCCTGTAGATAGGGCGCCTAGGGTAGGTGAAGAGCAGCAAGAGCTTTCAGGGCTGGGCCCTTCCTTGTGGGAGAAGGAACCAGACGTTTGCCTTCTCGGCAAGAGGCTCATTCGCTGCCGAGAGCCATGAGATGTTGCGTCTCTGGGAAAGCACAGATCCCCAGTGCTGTTGTGCCTGTAGATAGGGTTCCAAGGGTAGGTGAAGAGCAGCAAGAGCTTTCAGGGCTGGGCCCTTCCTTGTGGGAGAAGGAGACGGACGTTTGCCTTCTCGGCAAGAGGCTCTGCCGCGGCTGAGCGCCATGAGATGTTGCGTCTCTGGGAAAGCACAGATCCCCAGTGCTGTTGTGCCTGTAGATAGGGTTCCAAGGGTAGGTGAAGAGCAGCAAGAGCTTTCAGGGCTGGGCCCTTCCTTGTGTGAGAAAGAGCCGGACGTTTGCCTTTTCGGCAAGAGGCTCTGCCGCGGCCGAGCGCCATGAGATGTTGCGTCTCTGGGAAAATACAGATCCCCAGTGCTGTTGTGCCTGTAGATAGGGTTCCAAGGGTAGGTGATGAGCAGCAAGAGCTTTCAGGGCTGGGCCCTTCCTTGTGGGAGAAGGAGCCAGACGTTTGCCTTTTCGGTAAGAGGCTCTGCTGCTGCCGAGCGCCATGAGACGTTGAGTCTCTGGGAAAGCACAGATCCCCAGTGCTGTTGTGCCTGTAGATAGGGTGCCAAAGCACCGTGAAGAGCTGCAAGAGCTTTCAGGGCTGGGCCCTTCCTTGTGGGAGAAGGAGCCAGACGTTTGCCTTCTCGGCAAGAGGCTCTGCCGCGTCGAGCGCTATGAGATGTTGCGTCTCCGGGAAAGCACAGATCCCCAGTGCTGTTGTGCCTGTAGATAGGGCGCCAAGGGTAGGTGAAGAGCAGCAAGAGCTTTCAGGGCTGGGCCCTTCCTTGTGGGAGAAGGAGCCGGACGTTTGCCTTCTCGGCAAGATTCTCATTCGTTGTCGAACGCCATGAGATGTTGCGTCTCTGGGAAAGCACAGATCCCCAGTGCTGTTGTGCCTGTAGATAGGGCGCCAAGGGTAGGTGAAGAGCAGCAAGAGCTTTCAGGGCTGGGCCCCACCTTGTGGGAGAAGGAGCCGGACGTTTGCCTTCTCGGCAAGAGGCTCTTTCGCTGCCGAGAGCCATGAGATGTTGCGTCTCTGGGAAAGCACAGATACCCAGTGCTGTTGTGCCTGTAGATAGGGTTCCAAGGCACCGTGAAGAGCAGCAAGAGCTTTCAGGGCTGGGCCCTTCCTTGTGGGAGAAGGAGCCGGACGTTTGCCTTTTCGGCAAGAGGCTCTATCGCTGCCGAGCGCCATGAGATATTGCGTCTCTGGGAAAGCACAGATCCCCACTGCTGTTGTGCCTGTAGATAGGGCGCCAAGGGTAGGTGAAGAGCAGCAAGAGCTTTCAGGGCTGGGCCCTTCCTTGTGGGAGAAGGAGACAGACGTTTGCCTTTTCGGCAAGAGGCTCTGCCGCGGCCGAGCGCCATGACATGTTGCGTCTCTGGAAAAGCACAGATCCCCAGTGCTGTTGTGCCTGTAGATAGGGTTCCCAGTGTAGGTGAAGAGCAGCAGCAGCTTTCAGGGCTGGGCCCTTCCTTGTGGGAGAAGGAGCCGGACGTTTGCCTTCTCGGCAAGAGGCACTGCTGCGGCCGAGCATCATGAGATGTTGCCTCTCTGGGAAAGCACAGATCCCCAGTGCTTTTGTGCCTGTAGATAGGGCGCCAAGGCACCGTGAAGACCAGCAAGAGCTTTCAGGGCTGGGCCCTTCCTTGTGGGAGAAGGAGACAGACGTTTGCCATTTCGGCAAGAGGCACTGCCGCGGCCGAGCGCCATGAGATGTTGCGTCTCTGGGAAAGCACAGATCCCCAGTGCTGTTGTGCCTGTAGATAGGGTGCCAAGGGTAGGTGAAGAGCAGCAAGTGCTTTCAGGGCTGGGCCCTTCCTTGTAGGAGATGTAGCCGGACGTTTGCCTTCTCAGCAAGAGGCTCTTTCGCTGCCGAGCGCCATGAGATGTTGCCTCTCTGGGAAAGCACAGATCCCCACTGCTGTTGTGCCTGTAGATAAGGCGCCAAGGCACCGTGAAGAGCAGCAAGAGCTTTCAGGGCTGGGCCCTTCCTTGTGGGAGAAGGAGACAGACGTTTGCCATTTCGGCAAGAGGCACTGCCGCGGCCGAGCGCCATGAGATGTTGCGTCTCTGGGAAAGCACAGATCCCCAGTGCTGTTGTGCCTGTAGATAGGGCGCCAAGTGTAGGTGAAGAGCAGCAGGAGCTTTCAGGGCTGGGCCCTTCCTTGTGGGAGAAGGAGACGGACGTTTGCCTTCTCGGCAAGAGGCACTGCCGCGGCCGAGCGCCATGAGATGTTGCGTCTCTGGGAAAGCACAGATCCCCAGTGCTGTTGTGCCTGTAGATAGGGTGCCAAGGGTAGGTGAAGAGCAGCAACAGCTTTCAGGGCTGGGCCCTTCCTTGTGGGAGAAGGAGCCGGACGTTTGCCTTCTCGGCAAGAGGCTCTTTCGCTGCTGAGCGCTATGAGATGTTGCCTCTCTGGGAAAGCACAGATCCCCAGTGCTGTTGTGCCTGTAGATAGGGTTCCCAGTGTAGGTGAAGAGCAGCAGCAGCTTTCAGGGCTGGGCCCTTCCTTGTGGGAGAAGGAGCCGGACGTTTGCCTTCTCGGCAAGAGGCACTGCCGCGGCCGAGCGCCATGAGATGTTGAGTCTCTGGGAAAGCACAGATCCCCAGTGCTGTTGTGCCTGTAGATAGGGCGCCAAGGGTAGGTGAAGAGCAGCAACAGCTTTCAGGGCTGGGCCCTTCCTTGTGGGAGAAGGAGCCAGACGTTTGCCTTCTCGGCAAGAGGCTCTTTCGCTGCCGAGCGCCATGAGATGTTGAGTCTCTGGGAAAGCACAGATCCCCAGTGCTGTTGTGCCTGTAGATAGGGCGCCAAGGGTTGGTGAAGAGCAGCAAGAGCCTTCAGGGCTGGGCCCTTCCTTGTGGGAGAAGGAGCCGGACGTTTGCCTTCTCGGCAAGAGGCTCTTTCGCTTCCGAGCGCTATGAGATGTTGCGTCTCTGGGAAAGCACAGATCCCCAGTGCTGTTGTGCCTGTAGATAGGGCGCCAAGGGTAGGTGAAGAGCAGCAAGAGCTTTCAGGGCTGGGCCCTTCCTTGTGGGAGAAGGAGACGGACGTTTGCCTTCTCGGCAAGAGGCTCTTTCGCTGCTGAGCGCTTTGAGATGTTGCGTCTCTGGGAAAGCACAGATCCCCAGTGCTGTTGTGCCTGTAGATAGGGTTCCAAGGGTAGGTGAAGAGCAGCAAGAGCTTTCAGGGCTGGGCCCTTCCTTGTGTGAGAAGGAGACGGACGTTTGCCTTCTCGGCAAGAGGCTCATTCGCTGCCGAGCGCCATGAGATGTTGCGTCTCTGGGAAAGCACAGATCCCCAGTGCTGTTGTGCCTGTAGATAGGGTTCCAAGGCACCGTGAAGAGCAGCAAGAGCTTTCAGGGCTGGGCCCTTCCTTGTGGGAGAAGGAGCCGGACGTTTGCCTTTTCGGCAAGAGGCTCATTCGCTGCCGAGCGCCATGAGATGTTGCGTCTCTGGAAAAGCACAGATCCCCAGTGCTGTTGTGCCTGTAGATAGGGTTCCCAGTGTAGGTGAAGAGCAGCAGCAGCTTTCAGGGCTGGGCCCTTCCTTGTAGGAGATGTAGCCGGACGTTTGCCTTCTCGGCAAGAGGCTCTTTCGCTGCCGAGCGCCATGAGATGTTGCCTCTCTGGGAAAGCACAGATCCCCAGTGCTTTTGTGCCTGTAGATAGGGCGCCAAGGCACCGTGAAGACCAGCAAGAGCTTTCAGGGCTGGGCCCTTCCTTGTGGGAGAAGGAGCCGGACGTTTGCCTTCTCGGCAAGAGGCACTGCCGCGGCCGAGCGCCATGAGATGTTGCGTCTCTGGGAAAGCACAGATCCCCAGTGCTGTTGTGCCTGTAGATAGGGTGCCAAGGGTAGGTGAAGAGCAGCAACAGCTTTCAGGGCTGGGCCCTTCCTTGTGGGAGAAGGAGCCGGACGTTTGCCTTCTCGGCAAGAGGCTCTTTCGCTGCTGAGCGCCATGAGATGTTGAGTCTCTGGGAAAGCACAGATCCCCAGTGCTGTTGTGCCTGTAGATAGGGTTCCCAGTGCAGGTGAAGAGCAGCAGCAGCTTTCAGGGCTGGGCCCTTCCTTGTGGGAGAAGGAGCCGGACGTTTGCCTTCTCGGCAAGAGGCACTGCCGCGGCCGAGCGCCATGAGATGTTGAGTCTCTGGGAAAGCACAGATCCCCAGTGCTGTTGTGCCTGTAGATAGGGCGCCAAGGGTAGGTGAAGAGCAGCAACAGCTTTCAGGGCTGGGCCCTTCCTTGTGGGAGAAGGAGACGGACGTTTGCCTTCTCGGCAAGAGGCTCTTTCGCTGCCGAGCGCCATGAGATGTTGAGTCTCTGGGAAAGCACAGATCCCCAGTGCTGTTGTGCCTGTAGATAGGGCGCCAAGGGTTGGTGAAGAGCAGCAAGAGCCTTCAGGGCTGGGCCCTTCCTTGTGGGAGAAGGAGCCGGACGTTTGCCTTCTCCGCAAGAGGCTCTTTCGCTTCCGAGCGCCATGAGATGTTGCGTCTCTGGGAAAGCACAGATCCCCAGTGCTGTTGTGCCTGTAGATAGGGCGCCAAGGGTAGGTGAAGAGCAGCAAGAGCTTTCAGGGCTGGGCCCTTCCTTGTGGGAGAAGGAGCCGGACGTTTGCCTTCTCGGCAAGAGGCTCTTTCGCTGCTGAGCGCTTTGAGATGTTGCGTCTCTGGGAAAGCACAGATCCCCAGTGCTGTTGTGCCTGTAGATAGGGTTCCAAGGGTAGGTGAAGAGCAGCAAGAGCTTTCAGGGCTGGGCCCTTCCTTGTGTGAGAAAGAGCCGGACGTTTGCCATTTCGGCAAGAGGCTCTGCCGCGGCCGAGCACCATGAGATGTTGCGTCTCTGGGAAAGCACAGATCCCCAGTGCTGTTGTGCCTGTAGATAGGGTTCCAAGGGTAGGTGAAGAGCAGCAAGAGCTTTCAGGGCTGGGCCCTTCCTTGTGGGAGAAGGAGCCGGACGTTTGCCTTCTCGGCAAGAGGCTCTTTCGCTGCCGAGAGCTATGAGATGTTGCCTCTCTGGGAAAGCACAGATCCCCAGTGCTTTTGTTTCTGTAGATAGGGCGCCAAGGGTAGGTGAAGAGCAGCAACAGCTTTCAGGGCTGGGCCCTTCCTTGTGGGAGAAGGAGACGGACGTTTGCCTTCTCGGCAAGAGGCTCTTTCGCTGCTGAGCGCTATGAGATGTTGAGTCTCTGGGAAAGCACAGATCCCCAGTGCTGTTGTGCCTGTAGATAGGGCGCCAAGGGTAGGTGAAGAGCAGCAAGAGCTTTCAGGGCTGGGCCCTTCCTTGTGGGAGAAGGAGCCGGACGTTTGCCTTCTCGGCAAGAGGCTCTTTCGCTGCCGAGCGCTATGAGATGTTGCGTCTCTGGGAAAGCACAGATCCCCAGTGCTGTTGTGCCTGTAGATAAGGCGCCAAGGCACCGTGAAGAGCAGCAAGAGCTTTCAGGGCTGGGCCCTTCCTTGTGGGAGAAGGAGCCGGACGTTTGCCTTCTCGGCAAGAGGCTCTTTCGCTGCCGAGCGCTATGAGATGTTGCGTCTCTGGGAAAGCACAGATCCCCAGTGCTGTTGTGCCTGTAGATAGGGCGCCAAGGGTAGGTGAAGAGCAGCAACAGCTTTCAGGGCTGGGCCCTTCCTTGTGGGAGAAGGAGCCGGACGTTTGCCTTCTCGGCAAGAGGCTCTGCCGCGGCCGAGCGCCATGAGATGTTGAGTCTCTGGGAAAGCACAGATCCCCAGTGCTGTTGTGCCTGTAGATAGGGTTCCAAGGGTAGGTGAAGAGCAGCAAGAGCTTTCAGGGCTGGGCCCTTCCTTGTGTGAGAAGGAGCCGGACATTTGCCTTTTCGGCAAGAGGCTCTGCCGCGGCCGAGCGCCATGAGATGTTGCGTCTCTGGGAAAGCACAGATCCCCACTGCTGTTGTGCCTGTAGATAGGGTTCCAAGGGTAGGTGAAGAGCAGCAAGAGCTTTCAGGGCTGGGCCCTTCCTTGTGGGAGAAGGAGCCGGACGTTTGCCTTCTCGGTAAGAGGCTCTGCTGCGGCCGAGCACCATGAGATGATTGTGTCTCTGGGAAAGCACAGATCCCCACTGCTGTTGTGCCTGTAGATAGGGCGCCAAGGGTAGGTGAAGAGCAGCAAGAGCTTTCAGGGCTGGGCCCTTCCTTGTGGGAGAAGGAGCCGGACGTTTGCCTTCTCGGCAAGAGGCTCTTTCGCTTCCGAGCGCTATGAGATGTTGCGTCTCTGGGAAAGCACAGATCCCCAGTGCTGTTGTGCCTGTAGATAGGGCGCCAAGGGTAGGTGAAGAGCAGCAAGAGCTTTCAGGGCTGGGCCCTTCCTTGTGGGAGAAGGAGCCGGACGTTTGCCTTCTCGGCAAGAGGCTCATTCGCTGCCGAGCGCCATGAGATGTTGCGTCTCTGGGAAAGCACAGATCCCCAGTGCTGTTGTGCCTGTAGATAGGGTGCCAAAGCACCGTGAAGAGCTGCAAGAGCTTTCAGGGCTGGGCCCTTCCTTGTGGGAGAAGGAGCCAGACGTTTGCCTTCTCGGCAAGAGGCTCTGCCGCGTCGAGCGCTATGAGATGTTGCGTCTCCGGGAAAGCACAGATCCCCAGTGCTGTTGTGCCTGTAGATAGGGCGCCAAGGGTAGGTGAAGAGCAGCAAGAGCTTTCAGGGCTGGGCCCTTCCTTGTGGGAGAAGGAGCCGGACGTTTGCCTTCTCGGCAAGATTCTCATTCGTTGTCGAACGCCATGAGATGTTGCGTCTCTGGGAAAGCACAGATCCCCAGTGCTGTTGTGCCTGTAGATAGGGCGCCAAGGGTAGGTGAAGAGCAGCAAGAGCTTTCAGGGCTGGGCCCCACCTTGTGGGAGAAGGAGCCGGACGTTTGCCTTCTCGGCAAGAGGCTCATTCGCTGCCGAGAGCCATGAGATGTTGCGTCTCTGGGAAAGCACAGATACCCAGTGCTGTTGTGCCTGTAGATAGGGTTCCAAGGCACCGTGAAGAGCAGCAAGAGCTTTCAGGGCTGGGCCCTTCCTTGTGGGAGAAGGAGCCGGACGTTTGCCTTTTCGGCAAGAGGCTCTTTAGCTGCCGAGCGCCATGAGATATTGCGTCTCTGGGAAAGCACAGATCCCCACTGCTGTTGTGCCTGTAGATAGGGCGCCAAGGGTAGGTGAAGAGCAGCAGCAGCTTTCAGGGCTGGGCCCTTCCTTGTGGGAGAAGGAGCCGGACGTTTGCCTTCTCGGCAAGAGGCACTGCTGCGGCCGAGCATCATGAGATGTTGCCTCTCTGGGAAAGCACAGATCCCCAGTGCTTTTGTGCCTGTAGATAGGGCGCCAAGGCACCGTGAAGACCAGCAAGAGCTTTCAGGGCTGGGCCCTTCCTTGTGGGAGAAGGAGACAGACGTTTGCCATTTCGGCAAGAGGCACTGCCGCGGCCGAGCGCCATGAGATGTTGCGTCTCTGGGAAAGCACAGATCCCCAGTGCTGTTGTGCCTGTAGATAGGGTGCCAAGGGTAGGTGAAGAGCAGCAAGTGCTTTCAGGGCTGGGCCCTTCCTTGTAGGAGATGTAGCCGGACGTTTGCCTTCTCAGCAAGAGGCTCTTTCGCTGCCGAGCGCCATGAGATGTTGCCTCTCTGGGAAAGCACAGATCCCCACTGCTGTTGTGCCTGTAGATAAGGCGCCAAGGCACCGTGAAGACCAGCAAGAGCTTTCAGGGCTGGGCCCTTCCTTGTGGGAGAAGGAGACAGACGTTTGCCATTTCGGCAAGAGGCACTGCCGCGGCCGAGCGCCATGAGATGTTGCGTCTCTGGGAAAGCACAGATCCCCAGTGCTGTTGTGCCTGTAGATAGGGCGCCAAGTGTAGGTGAAGAGCAGCAGGAGCTTTCAGGGCTGGGCCCTTCCTTGTGGGAGAAGGAGCCGGACGTTTGCCTTCTCGGCAAGAGGCACTGCCGCGGCCGAGCGCCATGAGATGTTGCGTCTCTGGGAAAGCACAGATCCCCAGTGCTGTTGTGCCTGTAGATAGGGTGCCAAGGGTAGGTGAAGAGCAGCAACAGCTTTCAGGGCTGGGCCCTTCCTTGTGGGAGAAGGAGCCGGACGTTTGCCTTCTCGGCAAGAGGCTCTTTCGCTGCTGAGCGCCATGAGATGTTGAGTCTCTGGGAAAGCACAGATCCCCAGTGCTGTTGTGCCTGTAGATAGGGTTCCCAGTGTAGGTGAAGAGCAGCAGCAGCTTTCAGGGCTGGGCCCTTCCTTGTGGGAGAAGGAGCCGGACGTTTGCCTTCTCGGCAAGAGGCACTGCCGCGGCCGAGCGCCATGAGATGTTGAGTCTCTGGGAAAGCACAGATCCCCAGTGCTGTTGTGCCTGTAGATAGGGCGCCAAGGGTAGGTGAAGAGCAGCAACAGCTTTCAGGGCTGGGCCCTTCCTTGTGGGAGAAGGAGACGGACGTTTGCCTTCTCGGCAAGAGGCTCTTTCGCTTCCGAGCGCTATGAGATGTTGCGTCTCTGGGAAAGCACAGATCCCCAGTGCTGTTGTGCCTGTAGATAGGGCGCCAAGGGTAGGTGAAGAGCAGCAAGAGCTTTCAGGGCTGGGCCCTTCCTTGTGGGAGAAGGAGCCGGACGTTTGCCTTCTCGGCAAGAGGCTCTTTCGCTGCTGAGCGCTTTGAGATGTTGCGTCTCTGGGAAAGCACAGATCCCCAGTGCTGTTGTGCCTGTAGATAGGGTTCCAAGGGTAGGTGAAGAGCAGCAAGAGCTTTCAGGGCTGGGCCCTTCCTTGTGTGAGAAGGAGACGGACGTTTGCCTTCTCGGCAAGAGGCTCATTCGCTGCCGAGCGCCATGAGATGTTGCGTCTCTGGGAAAGCACAGATCCCCAGTGCTGTTGTGCCTGTAGATAGGGTTCCAAGGCACCGTGAAGAGCAGCAAGAGCTTTCAGGGCTGGGCCCTTCCTTGTGGGAGAAGGAGCCGGACGTTTGCCTTTTCGGCAAGAGGCTCATTCGCTGCCGAGCGCCATGAGATGTTGCGTCTCTGGAAAAGCACAGATCCCCAGTGCTGTTGTGCCTGTAGATAGGGTTCCCAGTGTAGGTGAAGAGCAGCAGCAGCTTTCAGGGCTGGGCCCTTCCTTGTAGGAGATGTAGCCGGACGTTTGCCTTCTCGGCAAGAGGCTCTTTCGCTGCCGAGCGCCATGAGATGTTGCCTCTCTGGGAAAGCACAGATCCCCAGTGCTTTTGTGCCTGTAGATAGGGCGCCAAGGCACCGTGAAGACCAGCAAGAGCTTTCAGGGCTGGGCCCTTCCTTGTGGGAGAAGGAGCCGGACGTTTGCCTTCTCGGCAAGAGGCACTGCCGCGGCCGAGCGCCATGAGATGTTGCGTCTCTGGGAAAGCACAGATCCCCAGTGCTGTTGTGCCTGTAGATAGGGTGCCAAGGGTAGGTGAAGAGCAGCAACAGCTTTCAGGGCTGGGCCCTTCCTTGTGGGAGAAGGAGCCGGACGTTTGCCTTCTCGGCAAGAGGCTCTTTCGCTGCTGAGCGCCATGAGATGTTGAGTCTCTGGGAAAGCACAGATCCCCAGTGCTGTTGTGCCTGTAGATAGGGTTCCCAGTGCAGGTGAAGAGCAGCAGCAGCTTTCAGGGCTGGGCCCTTCCTTGTGGGAGAAGGAGCCGGACGTTTGCCTTCTCGGCAAGAGGCACTGCCGCGGCCGAGCGCCATGAGATGTTGCGTCTCTGGGAAAGCACAGATCCCCAGTGCTGTTGTGCCTGTAGATAGGGTTCCAAGGGTAGGTGAAGAGCAGCAAGAGCTTTCAGGGCTGGGCCCTTCCTTGTGGGAGAAGGAGACGGACGTTTGCCTTCTCGGCAAGAGGCTCTGCCGCGGCTGAGCGCCATGAGATGTTGCGTCTCTGGGAAAGCACAGATCCCCAGTGCTGTTGTGCCTGTAGATAGGGTTCCAAGGGTAGGTGAAGAGCAGCAAGAGCTTTCAGGGCTGGGCCCTTCCTTGTGTGAGAAAGAGCCGGACGTTTGCCTTTTCGGCAAGAGGCTCTGCCGCGGCCGAGCGCCATGAGATGTTGCGTCTCTGGGAAAATACAGATCCCCAGTGCTGTTGTGCCTGTAGATAGGGTTCCAAGGGTAGGTGATGAGCAGCAAGAGCTTTCAGGGCTGGGCCCTTCCTTGTGGGAGAAGGAGCCGGACGTTTGCCTTTTCGGTAAGAGGCTCTGCTGCTGCCGAGCGCCATGAGACGTTGAGTCTCTGGGAAAGCACAGATCCCCAGTGCTGTTGTGCCTGTAGATAGGGTGCCAAAGCACCGTGAAGAGCTGCAAGAGCTTTCAGGGCTGGGCCCTTCCTTGTGGGAGAAGGAGCCAGACGTTTGCCTTCTCGGCAAGAGGCTCTGCCGCGTCGAGCGCTATGAGATGTTGCGTCTCCGGGAAAGCACAGATCCCCAGTGCTGTTGTGCCTGTAGATAGGGCGCCAAGGGTAGGTGAAGAGCAGCAAGAGCTTTCAGGGCTGGGCCCTTCCTTGTGGGAGAAGGAGCCGGACGTTTGCCTTCTCGGCAAGATTCTCATTCGTTGTCGAACGCCATGAGATGTTGCGTCTCTGGGAAAGCACAGATCCCCAGTGCTGTTGTGCCTGTAGATAGGGCGCCAAGGGTAGGTGAAGAGCAGCAAGAGCTTTCAGGGCTGGGCCCCACCTTGTGGGAGAAGGAGCCGGACGTTTGCCTTCTCGGCAAGAGGCTCATTCGCTGCCGAGAGCCATGAGATGTTGCGTCTCTGGGAAAGCACAGATACGCAGTGCTGTTGTGCCTGTAGATAGGGTTCCAAGGCACCGTGAAGAGCAGCAAGAGCTTTCAGGGCTGGGCCCTTCCTTGTGGGAGAAGGAGCCGGACGTTTGCCTTTTCGGCAAGAGGCTCTATCGCTGCCGAGCGCCATGAGATATTGCGTCTCTGGGAAAGCACAGATCCCCACTGCTCTTGTGCCTGTAGATAGGGCGCCAAGGGTAGGTGAAGAGCAGCAAGAGCTTTCAGGGCTGGGCCCTTCCTTGTGGGAGAAGGAGACAGACGTTTGCCTTTTCGGCAAGAGGCTCTGCCGCGGCCGAGCGCCATGACATGTTGCGTCTCTGGAAAAGCACAGATCCCCAGTGCTGTTGTGCCTGTAGATAGGGTTCCCAGTGTAGGTGAAGAGCAGCAGCAGCTTTCAGGGCTGGGCCCTTCCTTGTGGGAGAAGGAGCCGGACGTTTGCCTTCTCGGCAAGAGGCACTGCTGCGGCCGAGCATCATGAGATGTTGCCTCTCTGGGAAAGCACAGATCCCCAGTGCTTTTGTGCCTGTAGATAGGGCGCCAAGGCACCGTGAAGACCAGCAAGAGCTTTCAGGGCTGGGCCCTTCCTTGTGGGAGAAGGAGACAGACGTTTGCCATTTCGGCAAGAGGCACTGCCGCGGCCGAGCGCCATGAGATGTTGCGTCTCTGGGAAAGCACAGATCCCCAGTGCTGTTGTGCCTGTAGATAGGGTGCCAAGGGTAGGTGAAGAGCAGCAAGTGCTTTCAGGGCTGGGCCCTTCCTTGTAGGAGATGTAGCCGGACGTTTGCCTTCTCAGCAAGAGGCTCTTTCGCTGCCGAGCGCCATGAGATGTTGCCTCTCTGGGAAAGCACAGATCCCCACTGCTGTTGTGCCTGTAGATAAGGCGCCAAGGCACCGTGAAGACCAGCAAGAGCTTTCAGGGCTGGGCCCTTCCTTGTGGGAGAAGGAGACAGACGTTTGCCATTTCGGCAAGAGGCACTGCCGCGGCCGAGCGCCATGAGATGTTGCGTCTCTGGGAAAGCACAGATCCCCAGTGCTGTTGTGCCTGTAGATAGGGCGCCAAGTGTAGGTGAAGAGCAGCAGGAGCTTTCAGGGCTGGGCCCTTCCTTGTGGGAGAAGGAGACGGACGTTTGCCTTCTCGGCAAGAGGCACTGCCGCGGCCGAGCGCCATGAGATGTTGCGTCTCTGGGAAAGCACAGATCCCCAGTGCTGTTGTGCCTGTAGATAGGGTGCCAAGGGTAGGTGAAGAGCAGCAACAGCTTTCAGGGCTGGGCCCTTCCTTGTGGGAGAAGGAGCCGGACGTTTGCCTTCTCGGCAAGAGGCTCTTTCGCTGCTGAGCGCCATGAGATGTTGAGTCTCTGGGAAAGCACAGATCCCCAGTGCTGTTGTGCCTGTAGATAGGGTTCCCAGTGTAGGTGAAGAGCAGCAGCAGCTTTCAGGGCTGGGCCCTTCCTTGTGGGAGAAGGAGCCGGACGTTTGCCTTCTCGGCAAGAGGCTCTTTCGCTTCCGAGCGCTATGAGATGTTGCGTCTCTGGGAAAGCACAGATCCCCAGTGCTGTTGTGCCTGTAGATAGGGCGCCAAGGGTAGGTGAAGAGCAGCAAGAGCTTTCAGGGCTGGGCCCTTCCTTGTGGGAGAAGGAGCCGGACGTTTGCCTTCTCGGCAAGAGGCTCTTTCGCTGCTGAGCGCTTTGAGATGTTGCGTCTCTGGGAAAGCACAGATCCCCAGTGCTGTTGTGCCTGTAGATAGGGTTCCAAGGGTAGGTGAAGAGCAGCAAGAGCTTTCAGGGCTGGGCCCTTCCTTGTGTGAGAAGGAGACGGACGTTTGCCTTCTCGGCAAGAGGCTCATTCGCTGCCGAGCGCCATGAGATGTTGCGTCTCTGGGAAAGCACAGATCCCCAGTGCTGTTGTGCCTGTAGATAGGGTTCCAAGGCACCGTGAAGAGCAGCAAGAGCTTTCAGGGCTGGGCCCTTCCTTGTGGGAGAAGGAGCCGGACGTTTGCCTTTTCGGCAAGAGGCTCATTCGCTGCCGAGCGCCATGAGATGTTGCGTCTCTGGAAAAGCACAGATCCCCAGTGCTGTTGTGCCTGTAGATAGGGCGCCAAGGCACCGTGAAGACCAGCAAGAGCTTTCAGGGCTGGGCCCTTCCTTGTGGGAGAAGGAGCCGGACGTTTGCCTTCTCGGCAAGAGGCACTGCCGCGGCCGAGCGCCATGAGATGTTGCGTCTCTGGGAAAGCACAGATCCCCAGTGCTGTTGTGCCTGTAGATAGGGTGCCAAGGGTAGGTGAAGAGCAGCAACAGCTTTCAGGGCTGGGCCCTTCCTTGTGGGAGAAGGAGCCGGACGTTTGCCTTCTCGGCAAGAGGCTCTTTCGCTGCTGAGCGCCATGAGATGTTGAGTCTCTGGGAAAGCACAGATCCCCAGTGCTGTTGTGCCTGTAGATAGGGTTCCCAGTGCAGGTGAAGAGCAGCAGCAGCTTTCAGGGCTGGGCCCTTCCTTGTGGGAGAAGGAGCCGGACGTTTGCCTTCTCGGCAAGAGGCACTGCCGCGGCCGAGCGCCATGAGATGTTGAGTCTCTGGGAAAGCACAGATCCCCAGTGCTGTTGTGCCTGTAGATAGGGCGGCAAGGGTAGGTGAAGAGCAGCAACAGCTTTCAGGGCTGGGCCCTTCCTTGTGGGAGAAGGAGACGGACGTTTGCCTTCTCGGCAAGAGGCTCTTTCGCTGCCGAGCGCCATGAGATGTTGAGTCTCTGGGAAAGCACAGATCCCCAGTGCTGTTGTGCCTGTAGATAGGGCGCCAAGGGTTGGTGAAGAGCAGCAAGAGCCTTCAGGGCTGGGCCCTTCCTTGTGGGAGAAGGAGCCGGACGTTTGCCTTCTCCGCAAGAGGCTCTTTCGCTTCCGAGCGCCATGAGATGTTGCGTCTCTGGGAAAGCACAGATCCCCAGTGCTGTTGTGCCTGTAGATAGGGCGCCAAGGGTAGGTGAAGAGCAGCAAGAGCTTTCAGGGCTGGGCCCTTCCTTGTGGGAGAAGGAGCCGGACGTTTGCCTTCTCGGCAAGAGGCTCTTTCGCTGCTGAGCGCTTTGAGATGTTGCGTCTCTGGGAAAGCACAGATCCCCAGTGCTGTTGTGCCTGTAGATAGGGTTCCAAGGGTAGGTGAAGAGCAGCAAGAGCTTTCAGGGCTGGGCCCTTCCTTGTGTGAGAAAGAGCCGGACGTTTGCCATTTCGGCAAGAGGCTCTGCCGCGGCCGAGCACCATGAGATGTTGCGTCTCTGGGAAAGCACAGATCCCCAGTGCTGTTGTGCCTGTAGATAGGGTTCCAAGGGTAGGTGAAGAGCAGCAAGAGCTTTCAGGGCTGGGCCCTTCCTTGTGGGAGAAGGAGCCGGACGTTTGCCTTCTCGGCAAGAGGCTCTTTCGCTGCCGAGAGCTATGAGATGTTGCCTCTCTGGGAAAGCACAGATCCCCAGTGCTTTTGTTTCTGTAGATAGGGCGCCAAGGGTAGGTGAAGAGCAGCAAGAGCTTTCAGGGCTGGGCCCTTCCTTGTGGGAGAAGGAGCCGGACGTTTGCCTTCTCGGCAAGAGGCTCTTTCGCTGCCGAGCGCTATGAGATGTTGCGTCTCTGGGAAAGCACAGATCCCCAGTGCTGTTGTGCCTGTAGATAAGGCGCCAAGGCACCGTGAAGAGCAGCAAGAGCTTTCAGGGCTGGGCCCTTCCTTGTGGGAGAAGGAGCCGGACGTTTGCCTTCTCGGCAAGAGGCTCTTTCGCTGCCGAGCGCTATGAGATGTTGCGTCTCTGGGAAAGCACAGATCCCCAGTGCTGTTGTGCCTGTAGATAGGGTTCCAAGGGTAGGTGAAGAGCAGCAACAGCTTTCAGGGCTGGGCCCTTCCTTGTGGGAGAAGGAGCCGGACGTTTGCCTTCTCGGTAAGAGGCTCTGCTGCGGCCGAGCACCATGAGATGATTGTGTCTCTGGGAAAGCACAGATCCCCACTGCTGTTGTGCCTGTAGATAGGGCGCCAAGGGTAGGTGAAGAGCAGCAAGAGCTTTCAGGGCTGGGCCCTTCCTTGTGGGAGAAGGAGCCGGACGTTTGCCTTCTCGGCAAGAGGCTCTTTCGCTGCCGAGCGCTATGAGATGTTGCGTCTCTGGGAAAGCACAGATCCCCAGTGCTGTTGTGCCTGTAGATAGGGCGCCAAGGGTAGGTGAAGAGCAGCAAGAGCTTTCAGGGCTGGGCCCTTCCTTGTGGGAGAAGGAGCCGGACGTTTGCCTTCTCGGCAAGAGGCTCATTCGCTGCCGAGCGCCATGAGATGTTGCGTCTCTGGGAAAGCACAGATCCCCAGTGCTGTTGTGCCTGTAGATAGGGTGCCAAAGCACCGTGAAGAGCTGCAAGAGCTTTCAGGGCTGGGCCCTTCCTTGTGGGAGAAGGAGCCAGACGTTTGCCTTCTCGGCAAGAGGCTCTGCCGCGTCGAGCGCTATGAGATGTTGCGTCTCCGGGAAAGCACAGATCCCCAGTGCTGTTGTGCCTGTAGATAGGGCGCCAAGGGTAGGTGAAGAGCAGCAAGAGCTTTCAGGGCTGGGCCCTTCCTTGTGGGAGAAGGAGCCGGACGTTTGCCTTCTCGGCAAGATTCTCATTCGTTGTCGAACGCCATGAGATGTTGCGTCTCTGGGAAAGCACAGATCCCCAGTGCTGTTGTGCCTGTAGATAGGGCGCCAAGGGTAGGTGAAGAGCAGCAAGAGCTTTCAGGGCTGGGCCCCACCTTGTGGGAGAAGGAGCCGGACGTTTGCCTTCTCGGCAAGAGGCTCATTCGCTGCCGAGAGCCATGAGATGTTGCGTCTCTGGGAAAGCACAGATACCCAGTGCTGTTGTGCCTGTAGATAGGGTTCCAAGGCACCGTGAAGAGCAGCAAGAGCTTTCAGGGCTGGGCCCTTCCTTGTGGGAGAAGGAGCCGGACGTTTGCCTTTTCGGTAAGAGGCTCTTTCGCTGCCGAGCGCCATGAGATATTGCGTCTCTGGGAAAGCACAGATCCCCACTGCTGTTGTGCCTGTAGATAGGGCGCCAAGGGTAGGTGAAGAGCAGCAAGAGCTTTCAGGGCTGGGCCCTTCCTTGTGGGAGAAGGAGACAGACGTTTGCCTTTTCGGCAAGAGGCTCTGCCGCGGCCGAGCGCCATGACATGTTGCGTCTCTGGAAAAGCACAGATCCCCAGTGCTGTTGTGCCTGTAGATAGGGTTCCCAGTGTAGGTGAAGAGCAGCAGCAGCTTTCAGGGCTGGGCCCTTCCTTGTGGGAGAAGGAGCCGGACGTTTGCCTTCTCGGCAAGAGGCACTGCTGCGGCCGAGCATCATGAGATGTTGCCTCTCTGGGAAAGCACAGATCCCCAGTGCTTTTGTGCCTGTAGATAGGGCGCCAAGGCACCGTGAAGACCAGCAAGAGCTTTCAGGGCTGGGCCCTTCCTTGTGGGAGAAGGAGACAGACGTTTGCCATTTCGGCAAGAGGCACTGCCGCGGCCGAGCGCCATGAGATGTTGCGTCTCTGGGAAAGCACAGATCCCCAGTGCTGTTGTGCCTGTAGATAGGGCGCCAAGGGTAGGTGAAGAGCAGCAAGAGCTTTCAGGGCTGGGCCCTTCCTTGTGGGAGAAGGAGCCGGACGTTTGCCTTCTCGGCAAGAGGCTCTTTCGCTGCTGAGCGCTTTGAGATGTTGCGTCTCTGGGAAAGCACAGATCCCCAGTGCTGTTGTGCCTGTAGATAGGGTTCCAAGGGTAGGTGAAGAGCAGCAAGAGCTTTCAGGGCTGGGCCCTTCCTTGTGTGAGAAAGAGCCGGACGTTTGCCATTTCGGCAAGAGGCTCTGCCGCGGCCGAGCACCATGAGATGTTGCGTCTCTGGGAAAGCACAGATCCCCAGTGCTGTTGTGCCTGTAGATAGGGTTCCAAGGGTAGGTGAAGAGCAGCAAGAGCTTTCAGGGCTGGGCCCTTCCTTGTGGGAGAAGGAGCCGGACGTTTGCCTTCTCGGCAAGAGGCTCTTTCGCTGCCGAGAGCTATGAGATGTTGCCTCTCTGGGAAAGCACAGATCCCCAGTGCTTTTGTTTCTGTAGATAGGGCGCGAAGGGTAGGTGAAGAGCAGCAACAGCTTTCAGGGCTGGGCCCTTCCTTGTGGGAGAAGGAGCCGGACGTTTGCCTTCTCGGTAAGAGGCTCTTTCGCTGCTGAGCGCTATGAGATGTTGAGTCTCTGGGAAAGCACAGATCCCCAGTGCTGTTGTGCCTGTAGATAGGGCGCCAAGGGTAGGTGAAGAGCAGCAAGAGCTTTCAGGGCTGGGCCCTTCCTTGTGGGAGAAGGAGCCGGACGTTTGCCTTCTCGGCAAGAGGCTCTTTCGCTGCCGAGCGCTATGAGATGTTGCGTCTCTGGGAAAGCACAGATCCCCAGTGCTGTTGTGCCTGTAGATAAGGCGCCAAGGCACCGTGAAGAGCAGCAAGAGCTTTCAGGGCTGGGCCCTTCCTTGTGGGAGAAGGAGCCGGACGTTTGCCTTCTCGGCAAGAGGCTCTTTCGCTGCCGAGCGCTATGAGATGTTGCGTCTCTGGGAAAGCACAGATCCCCAGTGCTGTTGTGCCTGTAGATAGGGCGCCAAGGGTAGGTGAAGAGCAGCAAGAGCTTTCAGGGCTGGGCCCTTCCTTGTGGGAGAAGGAGCCGGACGTTTGCCTTCTCGGCAAGAGGCTCTTTCGCTGCCGAGCGCCATGAGATGTTGCGTCTCTGGGAAAGCACAGATTCCCAGTGCTGTTGTGCCTGTAGATAGGGTACCAAAGCACCGTGAAGAGCTGCAAGAGCTTTCAGGGCTGGGCCCTTCCTTGTGGGAGAAGGAGCCAGACGTTTCCCTTTTCGGCAAGAGGCTCTGCCGCGTCGAGCGCTATGAGATGTTGCGTCTCCGGGAAAGCACAGATCCCCAGTGCTGTTGTGCCTGTAGATAGGGTTCCAAGGGTAGGTGAAGAGCAGCAAGAGCTTTCAGGGCTGGGCCCTTCCTTGTGGGAGAAGGAGACGGACGTTTGCCTTCTCGGCAAGAGGCTCTTTCGCTGCCGAGCGCTATGAGATGTTGCGTCTCTGGGAAAGCACAGATCCCCAGTGCTGTTGTGCCTGTAGATAGGGCGCCAAGGGTAGGTGAAGAGCAGCAAGAGCTTTCAGGGCTGGGCCCTTCCTTGTGGGAGAAGGAACCAGACGTTTGCCTTCTCGGCAAGAGGCTCATTCGCTGCCGAGAGCCATGAGATGTTGCGTCTCTGGGAAAGCACAGATCCCCAGTGCTGTTGTGCCTGTAGATAGGGTTCCAAGGGTAGGTGAAGAGCAGCAAGAGCTTTCAGGGCTGGGCCCTTCCTTGTGGGAGAAGGAGACGGACGTTTGCCTTCTCGGCAAGAGGCTCTGCCGCGGCTGAGCGCCATGAGATGTTGCGTCTCTGGGAAAGCACAGATCCCCAGTGCTGTTGTGCCTGTAGATAGGGTTCCAAGGGTAGGTGAAGAGCAGCAAGAGCTTTCAGGGCTGGGCCCTTCCTTGTGTGAGAAAGAGCCGGACGTTTGCCTTTTCGGCAAGAGGCTCTGCCGCGGCCGAGCGCCATGAGATGTTGCGTCTCTGGGAAAATACAGATCCCCAGTGCTGTTGTGCCTGTAGATAGGGTTCCAAGGGTAGGTGATGAGCAGCAAGAGCTTTCAGGGCTGGGCCCTTCCTTGTGGGAGAAGGAGCCGGACGTTTGCCTTTTCGGTAAGAGGCTCTGCTGCTGCCGAGCGCCATGAGACGTTGAGTCTCTGGGAAAGCACAGATCCCCAGTGCTGTTGTGCCTGTAGATAGGGTGCCAAAGCACCGTGAAGAGCTGCAAGAGCTTTCAGGGCTGGGCCCTTCCTTGTGGGAGAAGGAGACGGACGTTTGCCTTCTCGGCAAGAGGCTCTGCCGCGTCGAACGCCATGAGATGTTGCGTCTCTGGGAAAGCACAGATCCCCAGTGCTGTTGTGCCTGTAGATAGGGCGCCAAGGGTAGGTGAAGAGCAGCAAGAGCTTTCAGGGCTGGGCCCCACCTTGTGGGAGAAGGAGCCGGACGTTTGCCTTCTCGGCAAGAGGCTCATTCGCTGCCGAGAGCCATGAGATGTTGCGTCTCTGGGAAAGCACAGATACCCAGTGCTGTTGTGCCTGTAGATAGGGTTCCAAGGCACCGTGAAGAGCAGCAAGAGCTTTCAGGGCTGGGCCCTTCCTTGTGGGAGAAGGAGCCGGACGTTTGCCTTTTCGGCAAGAGGCTCTATCGCTGCCGAGCGCCATGAGATATTGCGTCTCTGGGAAAGCACAGATCCCCACTGCTGTTGTGCCTGTAGATAGGGCGCCAAGGGTAGGTGAAGAGCAGCAAGAGCTTTCAGGGCTGGGCCCTTCCTTGTGGGAGAAGGAGACAGACGTTTGCCTTTTCGGCAAGAGGCTCTGCCGCGGCCGAGCGCCATGACATGTGGCGTCTCTGGAAAAGCACAGATCCCCAGTGCTGTTGTGCCTGTAGATAGGGTTCCCAGTGTAGGTGAAGAGCAGCAGCAGCTTTCAGGGCTGGGCCCTTCCTTGTGGGAGAAGGAGCCGGACGTTTGCCTTCTCGGCAAGAGGCACTGCTGCGGCCGAGCATCATGAGATGTTGCCTCTCTGGGAAAGCACAGATCCCCAGTGCTTTTGTGCCTGTAGATAGGGCGCCAAGGCACCGTGAAGACCAGCAAGAGCTTTCAGGGCTGGGCCCTTCCTTGTGGGAGAAGGAGACAGACGTTTGCCATTTCGGCAAGAGGCACTGCCGCGGCCGAGCGCCATGAGATGTTGCGTCTCTGGGAAAGCACAGATCCCCAGTGCTGTTGTGCCTGTAGATAGGGTGCCAAGGGTAGGTGAAGAGCAGCAAGTGCTTTCAGGGCTGGGCCCTTCCTTGTAGGAGATGTAGCCGGACGTTTGCCTTCTCAGCAAGAGGCTCTTTCGCTGCCGAGCGCCATGAGATGTTGCCTCTCTGGGAAAGCACAGATCCCCACTGCTGTTGTGCCTGTAGATAAGGCGCCAAGGCACCGTGAAGAGCAGCAAGAGCTTTCAGGGCTGGGCCCTTCCTTGTGGGAGAAGGAGACAGACGTTTGCCATTTCGGCAAGAGGCACTGCCGCGGCCGAGCGCCATGAGATGTTGCGTCTCTGGGAAAGCACAGATCCCCAGTGCTGTTGTGCCTGTAGATAGGGCGCCAAGTGTAGGTGAAGAGCAGCAGGAGCTTTCAGGGCTGGGCCCTTCCTTGTGGGAGAAGGAGACGGACGTTTGCCTTCTCGGCAAGAGGCACTGCCGCGGCCGAGCGCCATGAGATGTTGCGTCTCTGGGAAAGCACAGATCCCCAGTGCTGTTGTGCCTGTAGATAGGGTGCCAAGGGTAGGTGAAGAGCAGCAACAGCTTTCAGGGCTGGGCCCTTCCTTGTGGGAGAAGGAGCCGGACGTTTGCCTTCTCGGCAAGAGGCTCTTTCGCTGCTGAGCGCCATGAGATGTTGAGTCTCTGGGAAAGCACAGATCCCCAGTGCTGTTGTGCCTGTAGATAGGGTTCCCAGTGTAGGTGAAGAGCAGCAGCAGCTTTCAGGGCTGGGCCCTTCCTTGTGGGAGAAGGAGCCGGACGTTTGCCTTCTCGGCAAGAGGCACTGCCGCGGCCGAGCGCCATGAGATGTTGAGTCTCTGGGAAAGCACAGATCCCCAGTGCTGTTGTGCCTGTAGATAGGGCGCCAAGGGTAGGTGAAGAGCAGCAACAGCTTTCAGGGCTGGGCCCTTCCTTGTGGGAGAAGGAGACGGACGTTTGCCTTCTCGGCAAGAGGCTCTTTCGCTGCCGAGCGCCATGAGATGTTGAGTCTCTGGGAAAGCACAGATCCCCAGTGCTGTTGTGCCTGTAGATAGGGCGCCAAGGGTTGGTGAAGAGCAGCAAGAGCCTTCAGGGCTGGGCCCTTCCTTGTGGGAGAAGGAGCCGGACGTTTGCCTTCTCGGCAAGAGGCTCTTTCGCTTCCGAGCGCTATGAGATGTTGCGTCTCTGGGAAAGCACAGATCCCCAGTGCTGTTGTGCCTGTAGATAGGGCGCCAAGGGTAGGTGAAGAGCAGCAAGAGCTTTCAGGGCTGGGCCCTTCCTTGTGGGAGAAGGAGCCGGACGTTTGCCTTCTCGGCAAGAGGCTCTTTCGCTGCTGAGCGCTTTGAGATGTTGCGTCTCTGGGAAAGCACAGATCCCCAGTGCTGTTGTGCCTGTAGATAGGGTTCCAAGGGTAGGTGAAGAGCAGCAAGAGCTTTCAGGGCTGGGCCCTTCCTTGTGTGAGAAGGAGACGGACGTTTGCCTTCTCGGCAAGAGGCTCATTCGCTGCCGAGCGCCATGAGATGTTGCGTCTCTGGGAAAGCACAGATCCCCAGTGCTGTTGTGCCTGTAGATAGGGTTCCAAGGCACCGTGAAGAGCAGCAAGAGCTTTCAGGGCTGGGCCCTTCCTTGTGGGAGAAGGAGCCGGACGTTTGCCTTTTCGGCAAGAGGCTCATTCGCTGCCGAGCGCCATGAGATGTTGCGTCTCTGGAAAAGCACAGATCCCCAGTGCTGTTGTGCCTGTAGATAGGGTTCCCAGTGTAGGTGAAGAGCAGCAGCAGCTTTCAGGGCTGGGCCCTTCCTTGTAGGAGATGTAGCCGGACGTTTGCCTTCTCGGCAAGAGGCTCTTTCGCTGCCGAGCGCCATGAGATGTTGCCTCTCTGGGAAAGCACAGATCCCCAGTGCTTTTGTGCCTGTAGATAGGGCGCCAAGGGTAGGTGAAGAGCAGCAAGAGCTTTCAGGGCTGGGCCCTTCCTTGTGGGAGAAGGAGCCGGACGTTTGCCTTCTCGGCAAGAGGCACTGCCGCGGCCGAGCGCCATGAGATGTTGCGTCTCTGGGAAAGCACAGATCCCCAGTGCTGTTGTGCCTGTAGATAGGGTGCCAAGGGTAGGTGAAGAGCAGCAACAGCTTTCAGGGCTGGGCCCTTCCTTGTGGGAGAAGGAGCCGGACGTTTGCCTTCTCGGCAAGAGGCTCTTTCGCTGCTGAGCGCCATGAGATGTTGAGTCTCTGGGAAAGCACAGATCCCCAGTGCTGTTGTGCCTGTAGATAGGGTTCCCAGTGCAGGTGAAGAGCAGCAGCAGCTTTCAGGGCTGGGCCCTTCCTTGTGGGAGAAGGAGCCGGACGTTTGCCTTCTCGGCAAGAGGCACTGCCGCGGCCGAGCGCCATGAGATGTTGAGTCTCTGGGAAAGCACAGATCCCCAGTGCTGTTGTGCCTGTAGATAGGGCGCCAAGGGTAGGTGAAGAGCAGCAACAGCTTTCAGGGCTGGGCCCTTCCTTGTGGGAGAAGGAGACGGACGTTTGCCTTCTCGGCAAGAGGCTCTTTCGCTGCCGAGCGCCATGAGATGTTGAGTCTCTGGGAAAGCACAGATCCCCAGTGCTGTTGTGCCTGTAGATAGGGCGCCAAGGGTTGGTGAAGAGCAGCAAGAGCCTTCAGGGCTGGGCCCTTCCTTGTGGGAGAAGGAGCCGGACGTTTGCCTTCTCCGCAAGAGGCTCTTTCGCTTCCGAGCGCCATGAGATGTTGCGTCTCTGGGAAAGCACAGATCCCCAGTGCTGTTGTGCCTGTAGATAGGGCGCCAAGGGTAGGTGAAGAGCAGCAAGAGCTTTCAGGGCTGGGCCCTTCCTTGTGGGAGAAGGAGCCGGACGTTTGCCTTCTCGGCAAGAGGCTCTTTCGCTGCTGAGCGCTTTGAGATGTTGCGTCTCTGGGAAAGCACAGATCCCCAGTGCTGTTGTGCCTGTAGATAGGGTTCCAAGGGTAGGTGAAGAGCAGCAAGAGCTTTCAGGGCTGGGCCCTTCCTTGTGTGAGAAAGAGCCGGACGTTTGCCATTTCGGCAAGAGGCTCTGCCGCGGCCGAGCACCATGAGATGTTGCGTCTCTGGGAAAGCACAGATCCCCAGTGCTGTTGTGCCTGTAGATAGGGTTCCAAGGGTAGGTGAAGAGCAGCAAGAGCTTTCAGGGCTGGGCCCTTCCTTGTGGGAGAAGGAGCCGGACGTTTGCCTTCTCGGCAAGAGGCTCTTTCGCTGCCGAGAGCTATGAGATGTTGCCTCTCTGGGAAAGCACAGATCCCCAGTGCTTTTGTTTCTGTAGATAGGGCGCGAAGGGTAGGTGAAGAGCAGCAACAGCTTTCAGGGCTGGGCCCTTCCTTGTGGGAGAAGGAGCCGGACGTTTGCCTTCTCGGCAAGAGGCTCTTTCGCTGCTGAGCGCTATGAGATGTTGAGTCTCTGGGAAAGCACAGATCCCCAGTGCTGTTGTGCCTGTAGATAGGGCGCCAAGGGTAGGTGAAGAGCAGCAAGAGCTTTCAGGGCTGGGCCCTTCCTTGTGGGAGAAGGAGCCGGACGTTTGCCTTCTCGGCAAGAGGCTCTTTCGCTGCCGAGCGCTATGAGATGTTGCGTCTCTGGGAAAGCACAGATCCCCAGTGCTGTTGTGCCTGTAGATAAGGCGCCAAGGCACCGTGAAGAGCAGCAAGAGCTTTCAGGGCTGGGCCCTTCCTTGTGGGAGAAGGAGCCGGACGTTTGCCTTCTCGGCAAGAGGCTCTTTCGCTGCCGAGCGCTATGAGATGTTGCGTCTCTGGGAAAGCACAGATCCCCAGTGCTGTTGTGCCTGTAGATAGGGCGCCAAGGCACCGTGAAGAGCAGCAACAGCTTTCAGGGCTGGGCCCTTCCTTGTGGGAGAAGGAGCCGGACGTTTGCCTTCTCGGCAAGAGGCTCTGCCGCGGCCGAGCGCCATGAGATGTTGAGTCTCTGGGAAAGCACAGATCCCCAGTGCTGTTGTGCCTGTAGATAGGGTTCCAAGGGTAGGTGAAGAGCAGCAAGAGCTTTCAGGGCTGGGCCCTTCCTTGTGTGAGAAGGAGCCGGACATTTGCCTTTTCGGCAAGAGGCTCTGCCGCGGCCGAGCGCCATGAGATGTTGCGTCTCTGGGAAAGCACAGATCCCCACTGCTGTTGTGCCTGTAGATAGGGTTCCAAGGGTAGGTGAAGAGCAGCAAGAGCTTTCAGGGCTGGGCCCTTCCTTGTGGGAGAAGGAGCCGGACGTTTGCCTTCTCGGTAAGAGGCTCTGCTGCGGCCGAGCACCATGAGATGATTGTGTCTCTGGGAAAGCACAGATCCCCACTGCTGTTGTGCCTGTAGATAGGGCGCCAAGGGTAGGTGAAGAGCAGCAAGAGCTTTCAGGGCTGGGCCCTTCCTTGTGGGAGAAGGAGCCGGACGTTTGCCTTCTCGGCAAGAGGCTCTTTCGCTTCCGAGCGCTATGAGATGTTGCGTCTCTGGGAAAGCACAGATCCCCAGTGCTGTTGTGCCTGTAGATAGGGCGCCAAGGGTAGGTGAAGAGCAGCAAGAGCTTTCAGGGCTGGGCCCTTCCTTGTGGGAGAAGGAGCCGGACGTTTGCCTTCTCGGCAAGAGGCTCATTCGCTGCCGAGCGCCATGAGATGTTGCGTCTCTGGGAAAGCACAGATCCCCAGTGCTGTTGTGCCTGTAGATAGGGTGCCAAAGCACCGTGAAGAGCTGCAAGAGCTTTCAGGGCTGGGCCCTTCCTTGTGGGAGAAGGAGCCAGACGTTTGCCTTCTCGGCAAGAGGCTCTGCCGCGTCGAGCGCTATGAGATGTTGCGTCTCCGGGAAAGCACAGATCCCCAGTGCTGTTGTGCCTGTAGATAGGGCGCCAAGGGTAGGTGAAGAGCAGCAAGAGCTTTCAGGGCTGGGCCCCACCTTGTGGGAGAAGGAGCCGGACGTTTGCCTTCTCGGCAAGAGGCTCATTCGCTGCCGAGAGCCATGAGATGTTGCGTCTCTGGGAAAGCACAGATACCCAGTGCTGTTGTGCCTGTAGATAGGGTTCCAAGGCACCGTGAAGAGCAGCAAGAGCTTTCAGGGCTGGGCCCTTCCTTGTGGGAGAAGGAGCCGGACGTTTGCCTTTTCGGCAAGAGGCTCTTTCGCTGCCGAGCGCCATGAGATATTGCGTCTCTGGGAAAGCACAGATCCCCACTGCTGTTGTGCCTGTAGATAGGGCGCCAAGGGTAGGTGAAGAGCAGCAAGAGCTTTCAGGGCTGGGCCCTTCCTTGTGGGAGAAGGAGACAGACGTTTGCCTTTTCGGCAAGAGGCTCTGCCGCGGCCGAGCGCCATGACATGTTGCGTCTCTGGAAAAGCACAGATCCCCAGTGCTGTTGTGCCTGTAGATAGGGTTCCCAGTGTAGGTGAAGAGCAGCAGCAGCTTTCAGGGCTGGGCCCTTCCTTGTGGGAGAAGGAGCCGGACGTTTGCCTTCTCGGCAAGAGGCACTGCTGCGGCCGAGCATCATGAGATGTTGCCTCTCTGGGAAAGCACAGATCCCCAGTGCTTTTGTGCCTGTAGATAGGGCGCCAAGGCACCGTGAAGACCAGCAAGAGCTTTCAGGGCTGGGCCCTTCCTTGTGGGAGAAGGAGACAGACGTTTGCCATTTCGGCAAGAGGCACTGCCGCGGCCGAGCGCCATGAGATGTTGCGTCTCTGGGAAAGCACAGATCCCCAGTGCTGTTGTGCCTGTAGATAGGGTGCCAAGGGTAGGTGAAGAGCAGCAAGTGCTTTCAGGGCTGGGCCCTTCCTTGTAGGAGATGTAGCCGGACGTTTGCCTTCTCAGCAAGAGGCTCTTTCGCTGCCGAGCGCCATGAGATGTTGCCTCTCTGGGAAAGCACAGATCCCCAGTGCTTTTGTGCCTGTAGATAGGGCGCCAAGGCACCGTGAAGACCAGCAAGAGCTTTCAGGGCTGGGCCCTTCCTTGTGGGAGAAGGAGCCGGACGTTTGCCTTCTCGGCAAGAGGCACTGCCGCGGCCGAGCGCCATGAGATGTTGCGTCTCTGGGAAAGCACAGATCCCCAGTGCTGTTGTGCCTGTAGATAGGGTGCCAAGGGTAGGTGAAGAGCAGCAAGAGCTTTCAGGGCTGGGCCCTTCCTTGTGGGAGAAGGAGCCGGACGTTTGCCTTCTCGGCAAGAGGCTCTTTCGCTGCTGAGCGCCATGAGATGTTGCGTCTCTGGGAAAATACAGATCCCCAGTGCTGTTGTGCCTGTAGATAGGGTTCCAAGGGTAGGTGATGAGCAGCAAGAGCTTTCAGGGCTGGGCCCTTCCTTGTGGGAGAAGGAGCCGGACGTTTGCCTTTTCGGTAAGAGGCTCTGCTGCTGCCGAGCGCCATGAGACGTTGAGTCTCTGGGAAAGCACAGATCCCCAGTGCTGTTGTGCCTGTAGATAGGGTGCCAAAGCACCGTGAAGAGCTGCAAGAGCTTTCAGGGCTGGGCCCTTCCTTGTGGGAGAAGGAGCCAGACGTTTGCCTTCTCGGCAAGAGGCTCTGCCGCGTCGAGCGCTATGAGATGTTGCGTCTCCGGGAAAGCACAGATCCCCAGTGCTGTTGTGCCTGTAGATAGGGCGCCAAGGGTAGGTGAAGAGCAGCAAGAGCTTTCAGGGCTGGGCCCTTCCTTGTGGGAGAAGGAGCCGGACGTTTGCCTTCTCGGCAAAATTCTCATTCGTTGTCGAACGCCATGAGATGTTGCGTCTCTGGGAAAGCACAGATCCCCAGTGCTGTTGTGCCTGTAGATAGGGCGCCAAGGGTAGGTGAAGAGCAGCAAGAGCTTTCAGGGCTGGGCCCCACCTTGTGGGAGAAGGAGCCGGACGTTTGCCTTCTCGGCAAGAGGCTCATTCGCTGCCGAGAGCCATGAGATGTTGCGTCTCTGGGAAAGCACAGATACCCAGTGCTGTTGTGCCTGTAGATAGGGCGCCAAGGCACCGTGAAGAGCAGCAAGAGCTTTCAGGGCTGGGCCCTTCCTTGTGGGAGAAGGAGCCGGACGTTTGCCTTTTCGGCAAGAGGCTCTATCGCTGCCGAGCGCCATGAGATATTGCGTCTCTGGGAAAGCACAGATCCCCACTGCTCTTGTGCCTGTAGATAGGGCGCCAAGGGTAGGTGAAGAGCAGCAAGAGCTTTCAGGGCTGGGCCCTTCCTTGTGGGAGAAGGAGACAGACGTTTGCCTTTTCGGCAAGAGGCTCTGCCGCGGCCGAGCGCCATGACATGTTGCGTCTCTGGAAAAGCACAGATCCCCAGTGCTGTTGTGCCTGTAGATAGGGTTCCCAGTGTAGGTGAAGAGCAGCAGCAGCTTTCAGGGCTGGGCCCTTCCTTGTGGGAGAAGGAGCCGGACGTTTGCCTTCTCGGCAAGAGGCACTGCTGCGGCCGAGCATCATGAGATGTTGCCTCTCTGGGAAAGCACAGATCCCCAGTGCTTTTGTGCCTGTAGATAGGGCGCCAAGGCACCGTGAAGACCAGCAAGAGCTTTCAGGGCTGGGCCCTTCCTTGTGGGAGAAGGAGCCGGACGTTTGCCATTTCGGCAAGAGGCACTGCCGCGGCCGAGCGCCATGAGATGTTGCGTCTCTGGGAAAGCACAGATCCCCAGTGCTGTTGTGCCTGTAGATAGGGTGCCAAGGGTAGGTGAAGAGCAGCAAGTGCTTTCAGGGCTGGGCCCTTCCTTGTAGGAGATGTAGCCGGACGTTTGCCTTCTCAGCAAGAGGCTCTTTCGCTGCCGAGCGCCATGAGATGTTGCCTCTCTGGGAAAGCACAGATCCCCACTGCTGTTGTGCCTGTAGATAAGGCGCCAAGGCACCGTGAAGACCAGCAAGAGCTTTCAGGGCTGGGCCCTTCCTTGTGGGAGAAGGAGACAGACGTTTGCCATTTCGGCAAGAGGCACTTCCGCGGCCGAGCGCCATGAGATGTTGCGTCTCTGGGAAAGCACAGATCCCCAGTGCTGTTGTGCCTGTAGATAGGGCGCCAAGTGTAGGTGAAGAGCAGCAGGAGCTTTCAGGGCTGGGCCCTTCCTTGTGGGAGAAGGAGACGGACGTTTGCCTTCTCGGCAAGAGGCACTGCCGCGGCCGAGCGCCATGAGATGTTGCGTCTCTGGGAAAGCACAGATCCCCAGTGCTGTTGTGCCTGTAGATAGGGTGCCAAGGGTAGGTGAAGAGCAGCAACAGCTTTCAGGGCTGGGCCCTTCCTTGTGGGAGAAGGAGCCGGACGTTTGCCTTCTCGGCAAGAGGCTCTTTCGCTGCTGAGCGCCATGAGATGTTGAGTCTCTGGGAAAGCACAGATCCCCAGTGCTGTTGTGCCTGTAGATAGGGTTCCCAGTGTAGGTGAAGAGCAGCAGCAGCTTTCAGGGCTGGGCCCTTCCTTGTGGGAGAAGGAGCCGGACGTTTGCCTTCTCGGCAAGAGGCACTGCCGCGGCCGAGCGCCATGAGATGTTGAGTCTCTGGGAAAGCACAGATCCCCAGTGCTGTTGTGCCTGTAGATAGGGCGCCAAGGGTAGGTGAAGAGCAGCAAGAGCTTTCAGGGCTGGGCCCTTCCTTGTGGGAGAAGGAGCCGGACGTTTGCCTTCTCGGCAAGAGGCTCTTTCGCTGCTGAGCGCTTTGAGATGTTGCGTCTCTGGGAAAGCACAGATCCCCAGTGCTGTTGTGCCTGTAGATAGGGTTCCAAGGGTAGGTGAAGAGCAGCAAGAGCTTTCAGGGCTGGGCCCTTCCTTGTGTGAGAAGGAGACGGACGTTTGCCTTCTCGGCAAGAGGCTCATTCGCTGCCGAGCGCCATGAGATGTTGCGTCTCTGGGAAAGCACAGATCCCCAGTGCTGTTGTGCCTGTAGATAGGGTTCCAAGGCACCGTGAAGAGCAGCAAGAGCTTTCAGGGCTGGGCCCTTCCTTGTGGGAGAAGGAGCCGGACGTTTGCCTTTTCGGCAAGAGGCTCATTCGCTGCCGAGCGCCATGAGATGTTGCGTCTCTGGAAAAGCACAGATCCCCAGTGCTGTTGTGCCTGTAGATAGGGTTCCCAGTGTAGGTGAAGAGCAGCAGCAGCTTTCAGGGCTGGGCCCTTCCTTGTAGGAGATGTAGCCGGACGTTTGCCTTCTCGGCAAGAGGCTCTTTCGCTGCCGAGCGCCATGAGATGTTGCCTCTCTGGGAAAGCACAGATCCCCAGTGCTTTTGTGCCTGTAGATAGGGCGCCAAGGCACCGTGAAGACCAGCAAGAGCTTTCAGGGCTGGGCCCTTCCTTGTGGGAGAAGGAGCCGGACGTTTGCCTTCTCGGCAAGAGGCACTGCCGCGGCCGAGCGCCATGAGATGTTGCGTCTCTGGGAAAGCACAGATCCCCAGTGCTGTTGTGCCTGTAGATAGGGTGCCAAGGGTAGGTGAAGAGCAGCAACAGCTTTCAGGGCTGGGCCCTTCCTTGTGGGAGAAGGAGCCGGACGTTTGCCTTCTCGGCAAGAGGCTCTTTCGCTGCTGAGCGCCATGAGATGTTGAGTCTCTGGGAAAGCACAGATCCCCAGTGCTGTTGTGCCTGTAGATAGGGTTCCCAGTGCAGGTGAAGAGCAGCAGCAGCTTTCAGGGCTGGGCCCTTCCTTGTGGGAGAAGGAGCCGGACGTTTGCCTTCTCGGCAAGAGGCACTGCCGCGGCCGAGCGCCATGAGATGTTGAGTCTCTGGGAAAGCACAGATCCCCAGTGCTGTTGTGCCTGTAGATAGGGCGGCAAGGGTAGGTGAAGAGCAGCAACAGCTTTCAGGGCTGGGCCCTTCCTTGTGGGAGAAGGAGACGGACGTTTGCCTTCTCGGCAAGAGGCTCTTTCGCTGCCGAGCGCCATGAGATGTTGAGTCTCTGGGAAAGCACAGATCCCCAGTGCTGTTGTGCCTGTAGATAGGGCGCCAAGGGTTGGTGAAGAGCAGCAAGAGCCTTCAGGGCTGGGCCCTTCCTTGTGGGAGAAGGAGCCGGACGTTTGCCTTCTCCGCAAGAGGCTCTTTCGCTTCCGAGCGCCATGAGATGTTGCGTCTCTGGGAAAGCACAGATCCCCAGTGCTGTTGTGCCTGTAGATAGGGCGCCAAGGGTAGGTGAAGAGCAGCAAGAGCTTTCAGGGCTGGGCCCTTCCTTGTGGGAGAAGGAGCCGGACGTTTGCCTTCTCGGCAAGAGGCTCTTTCGCTGCTGAGCGCTTTGAGATGTTGCGTCTCTGGGAAAGCACAGATCCCCAGTGCTGTTGTGCCTGTAGATAGGGTTCCAAGGGTAGGTGAAGAGCAGCAAGAGCTTTCAGGGCTGGGCCCTTCCTTGTGTGAGAAAGAGCCGGACGTTTGCCATTTCGGCAAGAGGCTCTGCCGCGGCCGAGCACCATGAGATGTTGCGTCTCTGGGAAAGCACAGATCCCCAGTGCTGTTGTGCCTGTAGATAGGGTTCCAAGGGTAGGTGAAGAGCAGCAAGAGCTTTCAGGGCTGGGCCCTTCCTTGTGGGAGAAGGAGCCGGACGTTTGCCTTCTCGGCAAGAGGCTCTTTCGCTGCCGAGAGCTATGAGATGTTGCCTCTCTGGGAAAGCACAGATCCCCAGTGCTTTTGTTTCTGTAGATAGGGCGCCAAGGGTAGGTGAAGAGCAGCAACAGCTTTCAGGGCTGGGCCCTTCCTTGTGGGAGAAGGAGCCGGACGTTTGCCTTCTCGGCAAGAGGCTCTTTCGCTGCTGAGCGCTATGAGATGTTGAGTCTCTGGGAAAGCACAGATCCCCAGTGCTGTTGTGCCTGTAGATAGGGCGCCAAGGGTAGGTGAAGAGCAGCAAGAGCTTTCAGGGCTGGGCCCTTCCTTGTGGGAGAAGGAGCCGGACGTTTGCCTTCTCGGCAAGAGGCTCTTTCGCTGCCGAGCGCTATGAGATGTTGCGTCTCTGGGAAAGCACAGATCCCCAGTGCTGTTGTGCCTGTAGATAAGGCGCCAAGGCACCGTGAAGAGCAGCAAGAGCTTTCAGGGCTGGGCCCTTCCTTGTGGGAGAAGGAGCCGGACGTTTGCCTTCTCGGCAAGAGGCTCTTTCGCTGCCGAGCGCTATGAGATGTTGCGTCTCTGGGAAAGCACAGATCCCCAGTGCTGTTGTGCCTGTAGATAGGGCGCCAAGGGTAGGTGAAGAGCAGCAAGAGCTTTCAGGGCTGGGCCCTTCCTTGTGTGAGAAGGAGCCGGACGTTTGCCTTTTCGGCAAGAGGCTCTGCCGCGGCCGAGCACCATGAGATGTTGCGTCTCTGGGAAAGCACAGATCCCCACTGCTGTTGTGCCTGTAGATAGGGTTCCAAGGGTAGGTGAAGAGCAGCAAGAGCTTTCAGGGCTGGGCCCTTCCTTGTGGGAGAAGGAGCCGGACGTTTGCCTTCTCGGTAAGAGGCTCTGCTGCGGCCGAGCACCATGAGATGATTGTGTCTCTGGGAAAGCACAGATCCCCACTGCTGTTGTGCCTGTAGATAGGGCGCCAAGGGTAGGTGAAGAGCAGCAAGAGCTTTCAGGGCTGGGCCCTTCCTTGTGGGAGAAGGAGCCGGACGTTTGCCTTCTCGGCAAGAGGCTCTTTCGCTTCCGAGCGCTATGAGATGTTGCGTCTCTGGGAAAGCACAGATCCCCAGTGCTGTTGTGCCTGTAGATAGGGCGCCAAGGGTAGGTGAAGAGCAGCAAGAGCTTTCAGGGCTGGGCCCTTCCTTGTGGGAGAAGGAGCCGGACGTTTGCCTTCTCGGCAAGAGGCTCATTCGCTGCGGAGCGCCATGAGATGTTGCGTCTCTGGGAAAGCACAGATCCCCAGTGCTGTTGTGCCTGTAGATAGGGTGCCAAAGCACCGTGAAGAGCTGCAAGAGCTTTCAGGGCTGGGCCCTTCCTTGTGGGAGAAGGAGCCAGACGTTTGCCTTCTCGGCAAGAGGCTCTGCCGCGTCGAGCGCTATGAGATGTTGCGTCTCCGGGAAAGCACAGATCCCCAGTGCTGTTGTGCCTGTAGATAGGGCGCCAAGGGTAGGTGAAGAGCAGCAAGAGCTTTCAGGGCTGGGCCCTTCCTTGTGGGAGAAGGAGCCGGACGTTTGCCTTCTCGGCAAGATTCTCATTCGTTGTCGAACGCCATGAGATGTTGCGTCTCTGGGAAAGCACAGATCCCCAGTGCTGTTGTGCCTGTAGATAGGGCGCCAAGGGTAGGTGAAGAGCAGCAAGAGCTTTCAGGGCTGGGCCCCACCTTGTGGGAGAAGGAGCCGGACGTTTGCCTTCTCGGCAAGAGGCTCATTCGCTGCCGAGAGCCATGAGATGTTGCGTCTCTGGGAAAGCACAGATACCCAGTGCTGTTGTGCCTGTAGATAGGGTTCCAAGGCACCGTGAAGAGCAGCAAGAGCTTTCAGGGCTGGGCCCTTCCTTGTGGGAGAAGGAGCCGGACGTTTGCCTTTTCGGTAAGAGGCTCTTTCGCTGCCGAGCGCCATGAGATATTGCCTCTCTGGGAAAGCACAGATCCCCACTGCTGTTGTGCCTGTAGATAGGGCGCCAAGGGTAGGTGAAGAGCAGCAAGAGCTTTCAGGGCTGGGCCCTTCCTTGTGGGAGAAGGAGCCGGACGTTTGCCTTCTCGGCAAGAGGCTCTTTCGCTGCCGAGCGCTATGAGATGTTGCGTCTCTGGGAAAGCACAGATCCCCAGTGCTGTTGTGCCTGTAGATAAGGCGCCAAGGCACCGTGAAGAGCAGCAAGAGCTTTCAGGGCTGGGCCCTTCCTTGTGGGAGAAGGAGCCGGACGTTTGCCTTCTCGGCAAGAGGCTCTTTCGCTGCCGAGCGCTATGAGATGTTGCGTCTCTGGGAAAGCACAGATCCCCAGTGCTGTTGTGCCTGTAGATAGGGCGCCAAGGGTAGGTGAAGAGCAGCAAGAGCTTTCAGGGCTGGGCCCTTCCTTGTGGCAGAAGGAGCCGGACGTTTGCCTTCTCGGCAAGAGGCTCTGCCGCGGCCGAACGCCATGAGATGTTGCGTCTCTGGGAAAGCACAGATCCCCACTGCTGTTGTGCCTGTAGATAGGGTTCCAAGGGTAGGTGAAGAGCAGCAAGAGCTTTCAGGGCTGGGCCCTTCCTTGTGGGAGAAGGAGCCGGACGTTTGCCTTCTCGGTAAGAGGCTCTGCTGCGGCCGAGCACCATGAGATGATTGTGTCTCTGGGAAAGCACAGATCCCCACTGCTGTTGTGCCTGTAGATAGGGCGCCAAGGGTAGGTGAAGAGCAGCAAGAGCTTTCAGGGCTGGGCCCTTCCTTGTGGGAGAAGGAGCCGGACGTTTGCCTTCTCGGCAAGAGGCTCTTTCGCTTCCGAGCGCTATGAGATGTTGCGTCTCTGGGAAAGCACAGATCCCCAGTGCTGTTGTGCCTGTAGATAGGGCGCCAAGGGTAGGTGAAGAGCAGCAAGAGCTTTCAGGGCTGGGCCCTTCCTTGTGGGAGAAGGAGCCGGACGTTTGCCTTCTCGGCAAGAGGCTCATTCGCTGCCGAGCGCCATGAGATGTTGCGTCTCTGGGAAAGCACAGATCCCCAGTGCTGTTGTGCCTGTAGATAGGGTGCCAAAGCACCGTGAAGAGCTGCAAGAGCTTTCAGGGCTGGGCCCTTCCTTGTGGGAGAAGGAGCCAGACGTTTGCCTTCTCGGCAAGAGGCTCTGCCGCGTCGAGCGCTATGAGATGTTGCGTCTCCGGGAAAGCACAGATCCCCAGTGCTGTTGTGCCTGTAGATAGGGCGCCAAGGGTAGGTGAAGAGCAGCAAGAGCTTTCAGGGCTGGGCCCTTCCTTGTGGGAGAAGGAGCCGGACGTTTGCCTTCTCGGCAAGATTCTCATTCGTTGTCGAACGCCACGAGATGTTGCGTCTCTGGGAAAGCACAGATCCCCAGTGCTGTTGTGCCTGTAGATAGGGCGCCAAGGGTAGGTGAAGAGCAGCAAGAGCTTTCAGGGCTGGGCCCCACCTTGTGGGAGAAGGAGCCGGACGTTTGCCTTCTCGGCAAGAGGCTCATTCGCTGCCGAGAGCCATGAGATGTTGCGTCTCTGGGAAAGCACAGATACCCAGTGCTGTTGTGCCTGTAGATAGGGTTCCAAGGCACCGTGAAGAGCAGCAAGAGCTTTCAGGGCTGGGCCCTTCCTTGTGGGAGAAGGAGCCGGACGTTTGCCTTTTCGGTAAGAGGCTCTTTCGCTGCCGAGCGCCATGAGATATTGCGTCTCTGGGAAAGCACAGATCCCCAGTGCTGTTGTGCCTGTAGATAGGGCGCCAAGGGTAGGTGAAGAGCAGCAAGAGCTTTCAGGGCTGGGCCCTTCCTTGTGGGAGAAGGAGACAGACGTTTGCCTTTTCGGCAAGAGGCTCTGCCGCGGCCGAGCGCCATGACATGTTGCGTCTCTGGGAAAGCACAGATCCCCAGTGCTGTTGTGCCTGTAGATAGGGTTCCCAGTGTAGGTGAAGAGCAGCAGCAGCTTTCAGGGCTGGGCCCTTCCTTGTGGGAGAAGGAGCCGGACGTTTGCCTTCTCGGCAAGAGGCACTGCTGCGGCCGAGCATCATGAGATGTTGCCTCTCTGGGAAAGCACAGATCCCCAGTGCTTTTGTGCCTGTAGATAGGGCGCCAAGGCACCGTGAAGACCAGCAAGAGCTTTCAGGGCTGGGCCCTTCCTTGTGGGAGAAGGAGACAGACGTTTGCCATTTCGGCAAGAGGCACTGCCGCGGCCGAGCGCCATGAGATGTTGCGTCTCTGGGAAAGCACAGATCCCCAGTGCTGTTGTGCCTGTAGATAGGGCGCCAAGGGTAGGTGAAGAGCAGCAAGAGCTTTCAGGGCTGGGCCCTTCCTTGTGGGAGAAGGAGCCGGACGTTTGCCTTCTCGGCAAGAGGCTCTTTCGCTGCTGAGCGCTTTGAGATGTTGCGTCTCTGGGAAAGCACAGATCCCCAGTGCTGTTGTGCCTGTAGATAGGGTTCCAAGGGTAGGTGAAGAGCAGCAAGAGCTTTCAGGGCTGGGCCCTTCCTTGTGTGAGAAAGAGCCGGACGTTTGCCATTTCGGCAAGAGGCTCTGCCGCGGCCGAGCACCATGAGATGTTGCGTCTCTGGGAAAGCACAGATCCCCAGTGCTGTTGTGCCTGTAGATAGGGTTCCAAGGGTAGGTGAAGAGCAGCAAGAGCTTTCAGGGCTGGGCCCTTCCTTGTGGGAGAAGGAGCCGGACGTTTGCCTTCTCGGCAAGAGGCTCTTTCGCTGCCGAGAGCTATGAGATGTTGCCTCTCTGGGAAAGCACAGATCCCCAGTGCTTTTGTTTCTGTAGATAGGGCGCGAAGGGTAGGTGAAGAGCAGCAACAGCTTTCAGGGCTGGGCCCTTCCTTGTGGGAGAAGGAGCCGGACGTTTGCCTTCTCGGCAAGAGGCTCTTTCGCTGCTGAGCGCTATGAGATGTTGAGTCTCTGGGAAAGCACAGATCCCCAGTGCTGTTGTGCCTGTAGATAGGGCGCCAAGGGTAGGTGAAGAGCAGCAAGAGCTTTCAGGGCTGGGCCCTTCCTTGTGGGAGAAGGAGCCGGACGTTTGCCTTCTCGGCAAGAGGCTCTTTCGCTGCCGAGCGCTATGAGATGTTGCGTCTCTGGGAAAGCACAGATCCCCAGTGCTGTTGTGCCTGTAGATAAGGCGCCAAGGCACCGTGAAGAGCAGCAAGAGCTTTCAGGGCTGGGCCCTTCCTTGTGGGAGAAGGAGCCGGACGTTTGCCTTCTCGGCAAGAGGCTCTTTCGCTGCCGAGCGCTATGAGATGTTGCGTCTCTGGGAAAGCACAGATCCCCAGTGCTGTTGTGCCTGTAGATAGGGCGCCAAGGGTAGGTGAAGAGCAGCAACAGCTTTCAGGGCTGGGCCCTTCCTTGTGGGAGAAGGAGCCGGACGTTTGCCTTCTCGGCAAGAGGCTCTGCCGCGGCCGAGCGCCATGAGATGTTGAGTCTCTGGGAAAGCACAGATCCCCAGTGCTGTTGTGCCTGTAGATAGGGTTCCAAGGGTAGGTGAAGAGCAGCAAGAGCTTTCAGGGCTGGGCCCTTCCTTGTGTGAGAAGGAGCCGGACGTTTGCCTTTTCGGCAAGAGGCTCTGCCGCGGCCGAACGCCATGAGATGTTGCGTCTCTGGGAAAGCACAGATCCCCACTGCTGTTGTGCCTGTAGATAGGGTTCCAAGGGTAGGTGAAGAGCAGCAAGAGCTTTCAGGGCTGGGCCCTTCCTTGTGGGAGAAGGAGCCGGACGTTTGCCTTCTCGGTAAGAGGCTCTGCTGCGGCCGAGCACCATGAGATGATTGTGTCTCTGGGAAAGCACAGATCCCCACTGCTGTTGTGCCTGTAGATAGGGCGCCAAGGGTAGGTGAAGAGCAGCAAGAGCTTTCAGGGCTGGGCCCTTCCTTGTGGGAGAAGGAGCCGGACGTTTGCCTTCTCGGCAAGAGGCTCTTTCGCTTCCGAGCGCTATGAGATGTTGCGTCTCTGGGAAAGCACAGATCCCCAGTGCTGTTGTGCCTGTAGATAGGGCGCCAAGGGTAGGTGAAGAGCAGCAAGAGCTTTCAGGGCTGGGCCCTTCCTTGTGGGAGAAGGAGCCGGACGTTTGCCTTCTCGGCAAGAGGCTCATTCGCTGCCGAGCGCCATGAGATGTTGCGTCTCTGGGAAAGCACAGATCCCCAGTGCTGTTGTGCCTGTAGATAGGGTTCCCAGTGTAGGTGAAGAGCAGCAGCAGCATTCAGGGCTGGGCCCTTTTTTGTGGGAGAAGGAGCCGGACGTTTGCCTTCTCGGCAAGAGGCTCTTTCGCTGCTGAGCGCTATGAGATGTTGCCGCTCTGGGAAAGCACAGATCCCCAGTGCTGTTGTGCCTGTAGATAGGGTGCCAAGGGTAGGTGAAGAGCATCCAGAGCTTTCAGGGCTGGGCCCTTCCTTGTGGGAGAAGGAGACGGACGTTTGCCTTCTCGGCAAGAGGCTCTTTCGCTGCCGAGAGCTATGAGATGTTGCCTCTCTGGGAAAGCACAGATCCCCAGTGCTGTTGTGCCTGTAGATAGGGCGCCAAGGGTAGGTGAAGACCAGCAAGAGCTTTCAGGGCTGGGCCCTTCCTTGTGGGAGAAGGAGACAGACGTTTGCCATTTCGGCAAGAGGCACTGCCGCGGCCGAGCGCCATGAGATGTTGCGTCTCTGGGAAAGCACAGATCCCCAGTGCTGTTGTGCCTGTAGATAGGGTGCCAAGGGTAGGTGAAGAGCAGCAAGTGCTTTCAGGGCTGGGCCCTTCCTTGTAGGATATGTAGCCGGACGTTTGCCTTCTCAGCAAGAGGCTCTTTCGCTGCCGAGCGCCATGAGATGTTGCCTCTCTGGGAAAGCACAGATCCCCACTGCTGTTGTGCCTGTAGATAGGGCGCCAAGGCACCGTGAAGACCAGCAAGAGCTTTCAGGGCTGGGCCCTTCCTTGTGGGAGAAGGAGACAGACGTTTGCCATTTCGGCAAGAGGCACTGCCGCGGCCGAGCGCCATGAGATGTTGCGTCTCTGGGAAAGCACAGATCCCCAGTGCTGTTGTGCCTGTAGATAGGGCGCCAAGTGTAGGTGAAGAGCAGCAGGAGCTTTCAGGGCTGGGCCCTTCCTTGTGGGAGAAGGAGACGGACGTTTGCCTTCTCGGCAAGAGGCACTGCCGCGGCCGAGCGCCATGAGATGTTGCGTCTCTGGGAAAGCACAGATCCCCAGTGCTGTTGTGCCTGTAGATAGGGTGCCAAGGGTAGGTGAAGAGCAGCAACAGCTTTCAGGGCTGGGCCCTTCCTTGTGGGAGAAGGAGCCGGACGTTTGCCTTCTCGGCAAGAGGCTCTTTCGCTGCTGAGCGCCATGAGATGTTGAGTCTCTGGGAAAGCACAGATCCCCAGTGCTGTTGTGCCTGTAGATAGGGTTCCAAGGATAGGTGAAGAGCAGCAGCAGCTTTCAGGGCTGGGCCCTTCCTTGTGGGAGAAGGAGCCGGACGTTTGCCTTCTCGGCAAGAGGCACTGCCGCGGCCGAGCGCCATGAGATGTTGAGTCTCTGGGAAAGCACAGATCCCCAGTGCTGTTGTGCCTGTAGATAGGGCGCCAAGGGTAGGTGAAGAGCAGCAACAGCTTTCAGGGCTGGGCCCTTCCTTGTGGGAGAAGGAGACGGACGTTTGCCTTCTCGGCAAGAGGCTCTTTCGCTGCCGAGCGCCATGAGATGTTGAGTCTCTGGGAAAGCACAGATCCCCAGTGCTGTTGTGCCTGTAGATAATGCGCCAAGGGTTGGTGAAGAGCAGCAAGAGCCTTCAGGGCTGGGCCCTTCCTTGTGGGAGAAGGAGCCGGACGTTTGCCTTCTCGGCAAGAGGCTCTTTCGCTTCCGAGCGCTATGAGATGTTGCGTCTCTGGGAAAGCACAGATCCCCAGTGCTGTTGTGCCTGTAGATAGGGCGCCAAGGGTAGGTGAAGAGCAGCAAGAGCTTTCAGGGCTGGGCCCTTCCTTGTGGGAGAAGGAGCCGGACGTTTGCCTTCTCGGCAAGAGGCTCTTTCGCTGCTGAGCGCTTTGAGATGTTGCGTCTCTGGGAAAGCACAGATCCCCAGTGCTGTTGTGCCTGTAGATAGGGTTCCAAGGGTAGGTGAAGAGCAGCAAGAGCTTTCAGGGCTGGGCCCTTCCTTGTGTGAGAAGGAGACGGACGTTTGCCTTCTCGGCAAGAGGCTCATTCGCTGCCGAGCGCCATGAGATGTTGCGTCTCTGGGAAAGCACAGATCCCCAGTGCTGTTGTGCCTGTAGATAGGGTTCCAAGGCACCGTGAAGAGCAGCAAGAGCTTTCAGGGCTGGGCCCTTCCTTGTGTGAGAAGGAGACGGACGTTTGCCTTCTCGGCAAGAGGCTCTTTCGCTGCCGAGCGCCATGAGATATTGCGTCTCTGGGAAAGCACAGATCCCCACTGCTGTTGTGCCTGTAGATAGGGTTCCAAGGCACCGTGAAGAGCAGCAAGAGCTTTCAGGGCTGGGCCCTTCCTTGTGGGAGAAGGAGACAGACGTTTGCCTTTTCGGCAAGAGGCTCTGCCGCGGCCGAGCGCCATGAGATGTTGCGTCTCTGGAAAAGCACAGATCCCCAGTGCTGTTGTGCCTGTAGATAGGGTTCCCAGTGTAGGTGAAGAGCAGCAGCAGCTTTCAGGGCTGGGCCCTTCCTTGTAGGAGATGTAGCCGGACGTTTGCCTTCTCGGCAAGAGGCTCTTTCGCTGCCGAGCGCCATGAGATGTTGCCTCTCTGGGAAAGCACAGATCCCCAGTGCTTTTGTGCCTGTAGATAGGGCGCCAAGGCACCGTGAAGACCAGCAAGAGCTTTCAGGGCTGGGCCCTTCCTTGTGGGAGAAGGAGCCGGACGTTTGCCTTCTCGGCAAGAGGCTCTTTCGCTGCTGAGCGCTTTGAGATGTTGCGTCTCTGGGAAAGCACAGATCCCCAGTGCTGTTGTGCCTGTAGATAGGGTTCCAAGGGTAGGTGAAGAGCAGCAAGAGCTTTCAGGGCTGGGCCCTTCCTTGTGTGAGAAGGAGACGGACGTTTGCCTTCTCGGCAAGAGGCTCATTCGCTGCCGAGCGCCATGAGATGTTGCGTCTCTGGGAAAGCACAGATCCCCAGTGCTGTTGTGCCTGTAGATAGGGTTCCAAGGCACCGTGAAGAGCAGCAAGAGCTTTCAGGGCTGGGCCCTTCCTTGTGGGAGAAGGAGACAGACGTTTGCCTTTTCGGCAAGAGGCTCTGCCGCGGCCGAGCGCCATGACATGTTGCGTCTCTGGAAAAGCACAGATCCCCAGTGCTGTTGTGCCTGTAGATAGGGTTCCCAGTGTAGGTGAAGAGCAGCAGCAGCTTTCAGGGCTGGGCCCTTCCTTGTAGGAGATGTAGCCGGACGTTTGCCTTCTCGGCAAGAGGCTCTTTCGCTGCCGAGCGCCATGAGATGTTGCCTCTCTGGGAAAGCACAGATCCCCAGTGCTTTTGTGCCTGTAGATAGGGCGCCAAGGCACCGTGAAGACCAGCAAGAGCTTTCAGGGCTGGGCCCTTCCTTGTGGGAGAAGGAGCCGGACGTTTGCCTTCTCGGCAAGAGGCACTGCCGCGGCCGACCGCCATGAGATGTTGAGTCTCTGGGAAAGCACAGATCCCCAGTGCTGTTGTGCCTGTAGATAGGGCGCCAAGGGTAGGTGAAGAGCAGCAAGAGCTTTCAGGGCTGGGCCCTTCCTTGTGGGAGAAGGAGACGGACGTTTGCCTTCTCGGCAAGAGGCTCTTTCGCTGCCGAGCGCCATGAGATGTTGAGTCTCTGGGAAAGCACAGATCCCCAGTGCTGTTGTGCCTGTAGATAGGGCGCCAAGGGTTGGTGAAGAGCAGCAAGAGCCTTCAGGGCTGGGCCCTTCCTTGTGGGAGAAGGAGCCGGACGTTTGCCTTCTCCGCAAGAGGCTCTTTCGCTTCCGAGCGCTATGAGATGTTGCGTCTCTGGGAAAGCACAGATCCCCAGTGCTGTTGTGCCTGTAGATAGGGCGCCAAGGGTAGGTGAAGAGCAGCAAGAGCTTTCAGGGCTGGGCCCTTCCTTGTGGGAGAAGGAGCCGGACGTTTGCCTTCTCGGCAAGAGGCTCTTTCGCTGCTGAGCGCTTTGAGATGTTGCGTCTCTGGGAAAGCACAGATCCCCAGTGCTGTTGTGCCTGTAGATAGGGTTCCAAGGGTAGGTGAAGAGCAGCAAGAGCTTTCAGGGCTGGGCCCTTCCTTGTGTGAGAAAGAGCCGGACGTTTGCCATTTCGGCAAGAGGCTCTGCCGCGGCCGAGCGCCATGAGATGTTGCGTCTCTGGGAAAGTACAGATCCCCAGTGCTGTTGTGCCTGTAGATAGGGTTCCAAGGGTAGGTGAAGAGCAGCAAGAGCTTTCAGGGCTGGGCCCTTCCTTGTGGGAGAAGGAGCCGGACGTTTGCCTTTTCGGTAAGAGGCTCTGCTGCGGCCGAGCACCATGAGATGTTGCGTCTCTGGGAAAGCACAGATCCCCAGTGCTGTTGTGCCTGTAGATAGGGTTCCAAGGGTAGGTGAAGAGCAGCAAGAGCTTTCAGGGCTGGGCCCTTCCTTGTGGGAGAAGGAGCCGGACGTTTGCCTTCTCGGCAAGAGGCTCTTTCGCTGCCGAGAGCTATGAGATGTTGCCTCTCTGGGAAAGCACAGATCCCCAGTGCTTTTGTTTCTGTAGATAGGGCGCCAAGGGTAGGTGAAGAGCAGCAACAGCTTTCAGGGCTGGGCCCTTCCTTGTGGGAGAAGGAGCCGGACGTTTGCCTTCTCGGCAAGAGGCTCTTTCGCTGCTGAGCGCTATGAGATGTTGAGTCTCTGGGAAAGCACAGATCCCCAGTGCTGTTGTGCCTGTAGATAGGGCGCCAAGGGTAGGTGAAGAGCAGCAACAGCTTTCAGGGCTGGGCCCTTCCTTGTGGGAGAAGGAGCCGGACGTTTGCCTTCTCGGCAAGAGGCTCTTTCGCTGCCGAGCGCTATGAGATGTTGCGTCTCTGGGAAAGCACAGATCCCCAGTGCTGTTGTGCCTGTAGATAAGGCGCCAAGGCACCGTGAAGAGCAGCAAGAGCTTTCAGGGCTGGGCCCTTCCTTGTGGGAGAAGGAGCCGGACGTTTGCCTTCTCGGCAAGAGGCTCTTTCGCTGCCGAGCGCTATGAGATGTTGCGTCTCTGGGAAAGCACAGATCCCCAGTGCTGTTGTGCCTGTAGATAGGGCGCCAAGGCACCGTGAAGACCAGCAAGAGCTTTCAGGGCTGGGCCCTTCCTTGTGGGAGAAGGAGCCGGACGTTTGCCTTCTCGGCAAGAGGCTCTGCCGCGGCCGAGCGCCATGAGATGTTGAGTCTCTGGGAAAGCACAGATCCCCAGTGCTGTTGTGCCTGTAGATAGGGTTCCAAGGGTAGGTGAAGAGCAGCAAGAGCTTTCAGGGCTGGGCCCTTCCTTGTGTGAGAAGGAGCCGGACGTTTGCCTTTTCGGCAAGAGGCTCTGCCGCGGCCGAACGCCATGAGATGTTGCGTCTCTGGGAAAGCACAGATCCCCACTGCTGTTGTGCCTGTAGATAGGGTTCCAAGGGTAGGTGAAGAGCAGCAAGAGCTTTCAGGGCTGGGCCCTTCCTTGTGGGAGAAGGAGCCGGACGTTTGCCTTCTCGGTAAGAGGCTCTGCTGCGGCCGAGCACCATGAGATGATTGTGTCTCTGGGAAAGCACAGATCCCCACTGCTGTTGTGCCTGTAGATAGGGCGCCAAGGGTAGGTGAAGAGCAGCAAGAGCTTTCAGGGCTGGGCCCTTCCTTGTGGGAGAAGGAGCCGGACGTTTGCCTTCTCGGCAAGAGGCTCTTTCGCTTCCGAGCGCTATGAGATGTTGCATCTCTGGGAAAGCACAGATCCCCAGTGCTGTTGTGCCTGTAGATAGGGCGCCAAGGGTAGGTGAAGAGCAGCAAGAGCTTTCAGGGCTGGGCCCTTCCTTGTGGGAGAAGGAGCCGGACGTTTGCCTTCTCGGCAAGAGGCTCATTCGCTGCCGAGCGCCATGAGATGTTGCGTCTCTGGGAAAGCACAGATCCCCAGTGCTGTTGTGCCTGTAGATAGGGTTCCCAGTGTAGGTGAAGAGCAGCAGCAGCATTCAGGGCTGGGCCCTTTTTTGTGGGAGAAGGAGCCGGACGTTTGCCTTCTCGGCAAGAGGCTCTTTCGCTGCTGAGCGCTATGAGATGTTGCCTCTCTGGGAAAGCACAGATCCCCAGTGCTTTTGTGCCTGTAGATAGGGCGCCAAGGGTAGGTGAAGAGCAGCAACAGCTTTCAGGGCTGGGCCCTTCCTTGTGGGAGAAGGAGCCGGACGTTTGCCTTCTCGGCAAGAGGCTCTTTCGCTGCTGAGCGCTATGAGATGTTGCGTCTCTGGGAAAGCACAGATCCCCAGTGCTGTTGTGCCTGTAGATAGGGCGCCAAGGCACCGTGAAGAGCAGCAAGAGCTTTCAGGGCTGGGCCCTTCCTTGTGGGAGAAGGAGACGGACGTTTGCCTTCTCGGCAAGAGGCTCTGCTGCGGCCGAGCACCATGAGATGTTGAGTCTCTGGGAAAGCACAGATCCCCAGTGCTGTTGTGCCTGTAGATAGGGTTCCAAGGGTAGGTGAAGAGCAGCAAGAGCTTTCAGGGCTGGGCCCTTCCTTGTGGGAGAAGGAGCCGGACGTTTGCCTTCTCGGCAAGAGGCTCTGCCGCGTCCGAGCGCCATGAGATGTTGCGTCTCTGGGAAAGCACAGATCCCCAGTGCTGTTGTGCCTGTAGATAGGGCGCCAAGGGTAGGTGAAGAGCAGCAAGAGCTTTCAGGGCTGGGCCCTTCCTTGTGGGAGAAGGAGCCGGACGTTTGCCTTCTCGGCAAGAGGCTCTTTCGCTGCCGAGCGCTATGAGATGTTGCGTCTCTGGGAAAGCACAGATCCCCAGTGCTGTTGTGCCTGTAGATAAGGCGCCAAGGCACCGTGAAGAGCAGCAAGAGCTTTCAGGGCTGGGCCCTTCCTTGTGGGAGAAGGAGCCGGACGTTTGCCTTTTCGGCAAGAGGCTCTTTCGCTGCCGAGCGCTATGAGATGTTGCGTCTCTGGGAAAGCACAGATCCCCAGTGCTGTTGTGCCTGTAGATAGGGTTCCAAGGGTAGGTGAAGAGCAGCAAGAGCTTTCAGGGCTGGGCCCTTCCTTGTGGGAGAAGGAGACGGACGTTTGCCTTTTCGGCAAGAGGCTCTGCTGCGGCCGAGCACCATGAGATGTTGAGTCTCTGGGAAAGCACAGATCCCCAGTGCTGTTGTGCCTGTAGATAGGGTTCCAAGGGTAGGTGAAGAGCAGCAAGAGCTTTCAGGGCTGGGCCCTTCCTTGTGGGAGAAGGAGCCGGACGTTTGCCTTCTCGGCAAGAGGCTCTTTCGCTGCCGAGCGCCATGAGATGTTGAGTCTCTGGGAAAGCACAGATCCCCAGTGCTGTTGTGCCTGTAGATAGGGCGCCAAGGGTAGGTGAAGAGCAGCAACAGCTTTCAGGGCTGGGCCCTTCCTTGTGGGAGAAGGAGACGGACGTTTGCCTTCTCGGCAAGAGGCTCTTTCGCTGCCGAGCGCTATGAGATGTTGCGTCTCTGGGAAAGCACAGATCCCCAGTGCTGTTGTGCCTGTAGATAAGGCGCCAAGGCACCGTGAAGAGCAGCAAGAGCTTTCAGGGCTGGGCCCTTCCTTGTGGGAGAAGGAGCCGGACGTTTGCCTTCTCGGCAAGAGGCTCTTTCGCTGCCGAGCGCTATGAGATGTTGCGTCTCTGGGAAAGCACAGATCCCCAGTGCTGTTGTGCCTGTAGATAGGGCACCAAGGCACCGTGAAGACCAGCAAGAGCTTTCAGGGCTGGGCCCTTCCTTGTGGGAGAAGGAGCCGGACGTTTGCCTTCTCGGCAAGAGGCTCTGCCGCGGCCGAGCGCCATGAGATGTTGCGTCTCTGGGAAAGCACAGATCCCCACTGCTGTTGTGCCTGTAGATAGGGTTCCAAGGGTAGGTGAAGAGCAGCAAGAGCTTTCAGGGCTGGGCCCTTCCTTGTCGGAGAAGGAGCCGGACGTTTGCCTTCTCGGTAAGAGGCTCTGCTGCGGCCGAGCACCATGAGATGATTGTGTCTCTGGGAAAGCACAGATCCCCAGTGCTGTTGTGCCTGTAGATAGGGCGCCAAGGGTAGGTGAAGAGCAGCAAGAGCTTTCAGGGCTGGGCCCTTCCTTGTGGGAGAAGGAGCCGGACGTTTGCCTTCTCGGCAAGAGGCTCTTTCGCTTCTGAGCGCTATGAGATGTTGCGTCTCTGGGAAAGCACAGATCCCCAGTGCTGTTGTGCCTGTAGATAGGGCGCCAAGGGTAGGTGAAGAGCAGCAAGAGCTTTCAGGGCTGGGCCCTTCCTTGTGGGAGAAGGAGCCGGACGTTTGCCTTCTCGGCAAGAGGCTCATTCGCTGCCGAGCGCCATGAGATGTTGCGTCTCTGGGAAAGCACAGATCCCCAGTGCTGTTGTGCCTGTAGATAGGGTTCCAAGGATAGGTGAAGAGCAGCAGCAGCATTCAGGGCTGGGCCCTTCCTTGTGGGAGAAGGAGACGGACGTTTGCCTTCTCGGCAAGAGGCTCTTTCGCTGCTGAGCGCTATGAGATGTTGCCTCCCTGGGAAAGCACAGATCCCCAGTGCTGTTGTGCCTGTAGATAGGGCGCCAAGGGTAGGTGAAGAGCAGCAAGAGCTTTCAGGGCTGGGCCCTTCCTTGTGGGAGATGGAGCCGGACGTTTGCCTTTTCGGCAAGAGGCACGCCTGCTGCCGAGCTCCATGAGACGTTGAGTCTCTGGGAAAGCACAGATTCCCAGTGCTGTTGTGCCTGTAGATAGGGTACCAAAGCACCGTGAAGAGCTGCAAGAGCTTTCAGGGCTGGGCCCTTCCTTGTGGGAGAAGGAGCCAGACGTTTTCCTTTTCGGCAAGAGGCTCTTTCGCTGCCGAGCGCCATGAGATGTTGAGTCTCTGGGAAAGCACAGATCCCCACTGCTGTTGTGCCTGTAGATAGGGCGCCAAGGGTAGGTGAAGAGCAGCAAGAGCTTTCAGGGCTGGGCCCTTCCTTGTGGGAGAAGGAGCCAGACGTTTGCCTTTTCGGCAAGAGGCTCTGCCGCGGCCGAGCGCTATGAGATGTTGAGTCTCTGGGAAAGCACAGATCCCCAGTGCTGTTGTGCCTGTAGATAGGGTTCCAAGGGTAGGTGAAGAGCAGCAAGAGCTTTCAGGGCTGGGCCCTTCCTTGTGGGAGAAGGAGACGGACGTTTGCCTTCTCGGCAAGAGGCTCTTTCGCTGCTGAGCGCTATGAGATGTTGCATCTCTGGGAAAGCACAGATCCCCAGTGCTGTTGTGCCTGTAGATAGGGTTTCAAGGGTAGGTGAAGAGCAGCAAGAGCTTTCAGGGCTGGGCCCTTCCTTGTAGGAGATATAGACGGACATTTGCCTTCTCGGCAAGAGGCTCTTTCGCTGCCGAGCGCCATGAGATGTTGCCTCTCTGGGAAAGCACAGATCCCCAGTGCTGTTGTGCCTGTAGATAGGGTTCCAAGGGTAGGTGAAGAGCATCCTGAGCTTTCAGGGCTGGGCCCTTCCTTGTGGGAGAAGGAGCCGGACGTTTGCCTTCTCGGTAAGAGGCTCTGCTGCGGCCGAGCACCATGAGATGTTGCGTCTCTGTGAAAGCACAGATCCCCAGTGCTGTTGTGCCTGTAGATAGGGCGCCAAGGCACCGTGAAGAGCAGCAAGAGCTTTCAGGGCTGGGCCCTTCCTTGTGGCAGAAGGAGCCGGACGTTTGCCTTTTCGGCAAGAGGCTCTGCCGCGGCCGAGCGCCATGAGATGTTGAGTCTCTGGGAAAGCACAGATCCCCAGTGCTGTTGTGCCTGTAGATAGGGTTCCAAGGGTAGGTGAAGAGCAGCAAGAGCTTTCAGGGTTTGGGCCCTTCCTTGTGGGAGAAGGAACCAGACGTTTGCCTTCTCGGGCAGAGGCTCTTTCGCTGCCGAGCGCTATGAGATGTTGCCTCTCTGGGAAAGCACAGATCCCCAGTGCTGTTTGCCTGTAGATAGGGCGCCAAGGGTAGGTGAAGAGCAGCAAGAGCTTTCAGGGCTGGGCCCTTCCTTGTGGGAGATGGAGCCGGACGTTTTCCTTTTCGGCAAGAGGCACTGCTGCTGCCGAGCGCCATGAGACGTTGAGTCTCTGGGAAAGCACAGATTCCCAGTGCTGTTGTGCCTGTAGATATGGTACCAAAGCACCGTGAAGAGCTGCAAGAGCTTTCAGGGCTGGGCCCTTCCTTGTGGGAGAAGGAGCCAGACGTTTGCCTTCTCGGCAAGAGGCTCTGCCACGTCGAGCGCTATGAGATGTTGCGTCTCCGGGAAAGCACAGATCCCCAGTGCTGTTGTGCCTGTAGATAGGGCGCCAAGGGTAGGTGAAGAGCAGCAAGAGCTTTCAGGGCTGGGCCCTTCCTTGTGGGAGAAGGAGCCAAACGTTTGCCTTTTCGGCAAGAGGCTCTGCCGCGGCCGAGCTCCATGAGATGTTGCGTCTCTGGGAAAGCACAGATGCCCAGTGCTGTTGTGCCTGTAGATAGGGTTCCAAGGGTAGGTGAAGAGCAGCAAGAGCTTTCAGGGTTTGGGCCCTTCCTTGTGGGAGAAGGAACCAGACGTTTGCCTTCTCGGGCAGAGGCTCTTTCGCTGCCGAGCGCTATGAGATGTTGCCTCTCTGGGAAAGCACAGATCCCCAGTGCTGTTGTGCCTGTAGATAGGGCGCCAAGGGTAGGTGAAGAGCAGCAAGAGCTTTCAGGGCTGGGCCCTTCCTTGTGGGAGATGGAGCCGGACGTTTTCCTTTTCGGCAAGAGGCACTGCTGCTGCCGAGCGCCATGAGACGTTGAGTCTCTGGGAAAGCACAGATTCCCAGTGCTGTTGTGCCTGTAGATAGGGTACCAAAGCACCGTGAAGAGCTGCAAGAGCTTTCAGGGCTGGGCCCTTCCTTGTGGGAGAAGGAGCCAGACGTTTGCCTTCTCGGCAAGAGGCTCTGCCATGTCGAGCGCTATGAGATGTTGCGTCTCCGGGAAAGCACAGATCCCCAGTGCTGTTGTGCCTGTAGATAGGGCGCCAAGGGTAGGTGAAGAGCAGCAAGAGCTTTCAGGGCTGGGCCCTTCCTTGTGGGAGAAGGAGCCAGACGTTTGCCTTTTTGGCAAGAGGCTCTGCCGCGGCCGAGCTCCATGAGATGTTGCGTCTCTGGGAAAGCACAGATGCCCAGTGCTGTTGTGCCTGTAGATAGGGTTCCAAGGGTAGGTGAAGAGCAGCAAGAGCTTTCAGGGCTGGGCCCTTCCTTGTGGGAGAAGGAGCCGGACGTTTGCCTTCTCGGCAAGAGGCTCATTCGCTGCCGAGAGCCATGAGATGTTGAGTCTCTGGGAAAGCACAGATCCCCACTGCTGTTGTGCCTGTAGATAGGGTTCCAAGGGTAGGTGAAGAGCAGCAAGAGCTTTCAGGGCTGGGCCCTTCCTTGTGGCAGAAGAAGCCGGACGTTTGCCTTCTCGGCAAGAGGCTCATTCGCTGCCGAGCGCCATGAGATGTTGCGTCTCTGGAAAAGCACAGATCCCCAGTGCTGTTGTGCCTGCAGATAGGGCGCCAGGGATAGGTGAAGAGCAGCAAGAGCTTTCAGGGCTGGGCCCTTCCTTGTGGGAGAAGGAGCCGGACGTTTGCCTTCTCGGCAAGAGGCTCTTTCGCTGCTGAGCGCTATGAGATGTTGCGTCTCTGGGAAAGCACAGATCCCCAGTGCTGTTGTGCCTGTAGATAGGGTGCCAAGGGTAGGTGAAGAGCAGCAGGAGCTTTCAGGGCTGGGCCCTTCCTTGTGGGAGAAGGAGCCGGACGTTTGCCTTTTCGGCAAGAGGCTGTGCCGCGGCCGAGCGCCATGAGATGCTGCGTCTCTGGGAAAGCACAGATCCCCAGTGCTGTTGTGCCTGTAGATAGGGTGCCAAGGGTAGGTGAAGAGCATCCAGAGCTTTCAGGGCTGGGCCCTTCCTTGTGGGAGAAGTAGCCGGACGTTTGCCTTCTCTGCAAGAGGCTCTTTCGCTGCCGAGCGCCATGAGATGTTGAGTCTCTGGGAAAGCACAGATCCCCAGTGCTTTTGTGCCTGTAGATAATGCGCCAAGGCACCGTGAAGAGCAGCAGGAGCTTTCAGGGCTGGGCCCTTCCTTGTGGGAGAAGTAGACGGACGTTTGCCTTTTCGGCAAGATTCTCATTCGTTGTCGAGCGCCATGAGATGTTGCGTCTCTGGGAAAGCACAGATCCCCAGTGCTGTTGTGCCTGTAGATAGGGCGCCAAGGGTAGGTGAAGAGCAGCAAGAGCTTTCAGGGCTGGGCCCTTCCTTGTTGGAGATGGAGCCGGACGTTTGCCTTTTCGGCAAGAGGCACTGCTGCTGCCGAGCTCCATGAGATGTTGAGTCTCTGGGAAAGCACAGATCCCCAGTGCTGTTGTGCCTGTAGATAGGGTTCCAAGGGTAGGTGAAGAGCAGCAAGAGCTTTCAGGGCTGGGCCCTTCCTTGTGTGAGAAGGAGCCGGACGTTTGCCTTCTCGGCAAGAGGCTCATTCGCTGCCGAGCGCCATGAGATGTTGCGTCTCTGGGAAAGCACAGATCCCCAGTGCTGTTGTGCCTGTAGATAGGGTTCCAAGGATAGGTGAAGAGCAGCAAGAGCTTTCAGGGCTGGGCCCTTCCTTGTGGGAGAAGGAGACGGACGTTTGCCTTCTCGGCAAGAGGCTCTTTTGCTGCTGAGCGCTATGAGATGTTGCATCTCTGGGAAAGCACAGATCCCCAGTGCTGTTGTGCCTGTAGATAGGGTGCCAAGGGTAGGTGAAGAGCAGCAAGAGCTTTCAGGGCTGGGCCCTTCCTTGTGGGAGAAGGAGCCGGACGTTTGCCTTCTCGGCAAGAGGCACTGCCGCGGCCGAGCGCCATGAGATGTTGCGTCTCTGGGAAAGCACAGATCCCCAGTGCTGTTGTGCCTGTAGATAGGGCGCCAAGGGTAGGTGAAGAGCAGCAAGAGCTTTCAGGGCTGGGCCCTTCCTTGTGGGAGAAGGAGCCAAACGTTTGCCTTTTCGGCAAGAGGCTCTGCCGCGGCCGAGCTCCATGAGATGTTGCGTCTCTGGGAAAGCACAGATGCCCAGTGCTGTTGTGCCTGTAGATAGGGTTCCAAGGGTAGGTGAAGAGCAGCAAGAGCTTTCAGGGCTGGGCCCTTCCTTGTGGGAGAAGGAGCCGGACGTTTGCCTTCTCGGCAAGAGGCTCATTCGCTGCCGAGAGCCATGAGATGTTGAGTCTCTGGGAAAGCACAGATCCCCACTGCTGTTGTGCCTGTAGATAGGGTTCCAAGGGTAGGTGAAGAGCAGCAAGAGCTTTCAGGGCTGGGCCCTTCCTTGTGGGAGAAGGAGCCAGACGTTTTCCTTTTCGGCAAGAGGCTCTTTCGCTGCCGAGCGCCATGAGATGTTGAGTCTCTGGGAAAGCACAGATCCCCACTGCTGTTGTGCCTGTAGATAGGGCGCCAAGGGTAGGTGAAGAGCAGCAAGAGCTTTCAGGGCTGGGCCCTTCCTTGTGGGAGAAGGAGCCAGACGTTTGCCTTTTCGGCAAGAGGCTCTGCCGCGGCCGAGCGCTATGAGATGTTGAGTCTCTGGGAAAGCACAGATCCCCAGTGCTGTTGTGCCTGTAGATAGGGTTCCAAGGGTAGGTGAAGAGCAGCAAGAGCTTTCAGGGCTGGGCCCTTCCTTGTGGGAGAAGGAGACGGACGTTTGCCTTCTCGGCAAGAGGCTCTTTCGCTGCTGAGCGCTATGAGATGTTGCATCTCTGGGAAAGCACAGATCCCCAGTGCTGTTGTGCCTGTAGATAGGGTTTCAAGGGTAGGTGAAGAGCAGCAAGAGCTTTCAGGGCTGGGCCCTTCCTTGTAGGAGATATAGACGGACATTTGCCTTCTCGGCAAGAGGCTCTTTCGCTGCCGAGCGCCATGAGATGTTGCCTCTCTGGGAAAGCACAGATCCCCAGTGCTGTTGTGCCTGTAGATAGGGTTCCAAGGGTAGGTGAAGAGCATCCTGAGCTTTCAGGGCTGGGCCCTTCCTTGTGGGAGAAGGAGCCGGACGTTTGCCTTCTCGGTAAGAGGCTCTGCTGCGGCCGAGCACCATGAGATGTTGCGTCTCTGGGAAAGCACAGATGCCCAGTGCTGTTGTGCCTGTAGATAGGGCGCCAAGGGTAGGTGAAGAGCATCCAGAGCTTTCAGGGCTGGGCCCTACCTTGTGGGAGAAGGAGCCGGAAGTTTGCCTTCTCGGCAAGAGGCTCTTTCGCTGCCGATTGCCATGAGATGTTGCGTCTCTGTGAAAGCACAGATCCCCAGTGCTGTTGTGCCTGTAGATAGGGCGCCAAGGCACCGTGAAGAGCAGCAAGAGCTTTCAGGGCTGGGCCCTTCCTTGTGGCAGAAGGAGCCGGACGTTTGCCTTTTCGGCAAGAGGCTCTGCCGCGGCCGAGCGCCATGAGATGTTGAGTCTCTGGGAAAGCACAGATCCCCAGTGCTGTTGTGCCTGTAGATAGGGTTCCAAGGGTAGGTGAAGAGCAGCAAGAGCTTTCAGGGTTTGGGCCCTTCCTTGTGGGAGAAGGAACCAGACGTTTGCCTTCTCGGGCAGAGGCTCTTTCGCTGCCGAGCGCTATGAGATGTTGCCTCTCTGGGAAAGCACAGATCCCCAGTGCTGTTGTGCCTGTAGATAGGGCGCCAAGGGTAGGTGAAGAGCAGCAAGAGCTTTCAGGGCTGGGCCCTTCCTTGTGGGAGATGGAGCCGGACGTTTTCCTTTTCGGCAAGAGGCACTGCTGCTGCCGAGCGCCATGAGACGTTGAGTCTCTGGGAAAGCACAGATTCCCAGTGCTGTTGTGCCTGTAGATATGGTACCAAAGCACCGTGAAGAGCTGCAAGAGCTTTCAGGGCTGGGCCCTTCCTTGTGGGAGAAGGAGCCAGACGTTTGCCTTCTCGGCAAGAGGCTCTGCCACGTCGAGCGCTATGAGATGTTGCGTCTCCGGGAAAGCACAGATCCCCAGTGCTGTTGTGCCTGTAGATAGGGCGCCAAGGGTAGGTGAAGAGCAGCAAGAGCTTTCAGGGCTGGGCCCTTCCTTGTGGGAGAAGGAGCCAAACGTTTGCCTTTTCGGCAAGAGGCTCTGCCGCGGCCGAGCTCCATGAGATGTTGCGTCTCTGGGAAAGCACAGATGCCCAGTGCTGTTGTGCCTGTAGATAGGGTTCCAAGGGTAGGTGAAGAGCAGCAAGAGCTTTCAGGGTTTGGGCCCTTCCTTGTGGGAGAAGGAACCAGACGTTTGCCTTCTCGGGCAGAGGCTCTTTCGCTGCCGAGCGCTATGAGATGTTGCCTCTCTGGGAAAGCACAGATCCCCAGTGCTGTTGTGCCTGTAGATAGGGCGCCAAGGGTAGGTGAAGAGCAGCAAGAGCTTTCAGGGCTGGGCCCTTCCTTGTGGGAGATGGAGCCGGACGTTTTCCTTTTCGGCAAGAGGCACTGCTGCTGCCGAGCGCCATGAGACGTTGAGTCTCTGGGAAAGCACAGATTCCCAGTGCTGTTGTGCCTGTAGATAGGGTACCAAAGCACCGTGAAGAGCTGCAAGAGCTTTCAGGGCTGGGCCCTTCCTTGTGGGAGAAGGAGCCAGACGTTTGCCTTCTCGGCAAGAGGCTCTGCCATGTCGAGCGCTATGAGATGTTGCGTCTCCGGGAAAGCACAGATCCCCAGTGCTGTTGTGCCTGTAGATAGGGTTCCAAGGGTAGGTGAAGAGCAGCAAGAGCTTTCAGGGCTGGGCCCTTCCTTGTGGGAGAAGGAGCCAGACGTTTGCCTTTTTGGCAAGAGGCTCTGCCGCGGCCGAGCTCCATGAGATGTTGCGTCTCTGGGAAAGCACAGATGCCCAGTGCTGTTGTGCCTGTAGATAGGGTTCCAAGGGTAGGTGAAGAGCAGCAAGAGCTTTCAGGGCTGGGCCCTTCCTTGTGGGAGAAGGAGCCGGACGTTTGCCTTCTCGGCAAGAGGCTCATTCGCTGCCGAGAGCCATGAGATGTTGAGTCTCTGGGAAAGCACAGATCCCCACTGCTGTTGTGCCTGTAGATAGGGTTCCAAGGGTAGGTGAAGAGCAGCAAGAGCTTTCAGGGCTGGGCCCTTCCTTGTGGCAGAAGAAGCCGGACGTTTGCCTTCTCGGCAAGAGGCTCATTCGCTGCCGAGCGCCATGAGATGTTGCGTCTCTGGAAAAGCACAGATCCCCAGTGCTGTTGTGCCTGCAGATAGGGCGCCAGGGATAGGTGAAGAGCAGCAAGAGCTTTCAGGGCTGGGCCCTTCCTTGTGGGAGAAGGAGCCGGACGTTTGCCTTCTCGGCAAGAGGCTCTTTCGCTGCTGAGCGCTATGAGATGTTGCGTCTCTGGGAAAGCACAGATCCCCAGTGCTGTTGTGCCTGTAGATAGGGTGCCAAGGGTAGGTGAAGAGCAGCAGGAGCTTTCAGGGCTGGGCCCTTCCTTGTGGGAGAAGGAGCCGGACGTTTGCCTTTTCGGCAAGAGGCTGTGCCGCGGCCGAGCGCCATGAGATGCTGCGTCTCTGGGAAAGCACAGATCCCCAGTGCTGTTGTGCCTGTAGATAGGGTGCCAAGGGTAGGTGAAGAGCATCCAGAGCTTTCAGGGCTGGGCCCTTCCTTGTGGGAGAAGTAGCCGGACGTTTGCCTTCTCTGCAAGAGGCTCTTTCGCTGCCGAGCGCCATGAGATGTTGAGTCTCTGGGAAAGCACAGATCCCCAGTGCTTTTGTGCCTGTAGATAATGCGCCAAGGCACCGTGAAGAGCAGCAGGAGCTTTCAGGGCTGGGCCCTTCCTTGTGGGAGAAGTAGACGGACGTTTGCCTTTTCGGCAAGATTCTCATTCGTTGTCGAGCGCCATGAGATGTTGCGTCTCTGGGAAAGCACAGATCCCCAGTGCTGTTGTGCCTGTAGATAGGGCGCCAAGGGTAGGTGAAGAGCAGCAAGAGCTTTCAGGGCTGGGCCCTTCCTTGTTGGAGATGGAGCCGGACGTTTGCCTTTTCGGCAAGAGGCACTGCTGCTGCCGAGCTCCATGAGATGTTGAGTCTCTGGGAAAGCACAGATCCCCAGTGCTGTTGTGCCTGTAGATAGGGTTCCAAGGGTAGGTGAAGAGCAGCAAGAGCTTTCAGGGCTGGGCCCTTCCTTGTGTGAGAAGGAGCCGGACGTTTGCCTTCTCGGCAAGAGGCTCATTCGCTGCCGAGCGCCATGAGATGTTGCGTCTCTGGGAAAGCACAGATCCCCAGTGCTGTTGTGCCTGTAGATAGGGTTCCAAGGATAGGTGAAGAGCAGCAAGAGCTTTCAGGGCTGGGCCCTTCCTTGTGGGAGAAGGAGACGGACGTTTGCCTTCTCGGCAAGAGGCTCTTTCGCTGCTGAGCGCTATGAGATGTTGCATCTCTGGGAAAGCACAGATCCCCAGTGCTGTTGTGCCTGTAGATAGGGTGCCAAGGGTAGGTGAAGAGCAGCAAGAGCTTTCAGGGCTGGGCCCTTCCTTGTGGGAGAAGGAGCCGGACGTTTGCCTTCTCGGCAAGAGGCACTGCCGCGGCCGAGCGCCATGAGATGTTGCGTCTCTGGGAAAGCACAGATCCCCAGTGCTGTTGTGCCTGTAGATAGGGCGCCAAGGGTAGGTGAAGAGCAGCAAGAGCTTTCAGGGCTGGGCCCTTCCTTGTGGGAGAAGGAGCCAAACGTTTGCCTTTTCGGCAAGAGGCTCTGCCGCGGCCGAGCTCCATGAGATGTTGCGTCTCTGGGAAAGCACAGATGCCCAGTGCTGTTGTGCCTGTAGATAGGGTTCCAAGGGTAGGTGAAGAGCAGCAAGAGCTTTCAGGGCTGGGCCCTTCCTTGTGGGAGAAGGAGCCGGACGTTTGCCTTCTCGGCAAGAGGCTCATTCGCTGCCGAGAGCCATGAGATGTTGAGTCTCTGGGAAAGCACAGATCCCCACTGCTGTTGTGCCTGTAGATAGGGTTCCAAGGGTAGGTGAAGAGCAGCAAGAGCTTTCAGGGCTGGGCCCTTCCTTGTGGCAGAAGGAGCCGGACGTTTGCCTTCTCGGCAAGAGGCTCTTTCGCTGCTGAGCGCTATGAGATGTTGCGTCTCTGGGAAAGCACAGATCCCCAGTGCTGTTGTGCCTGTAGATAGGGTGCCAAGGGTAGGTGAAGAGCAGCAGGAGCTTTCAGGGCTGGGCCCTTCCTTGTGGGAGAAGGAGCCGGACGTTTGCCTTTTCGGCAAGAGGCTGTGCCGCGGCCGAGCGCCATGAGATGCTGCGTCTCTGGGAAAGCACAGATCCCCAGTGCTGTTGTGCCTGTAGATAGGGTTCCAAGGGTAGGTGAAGAGCAGCAAGAGCTTTCAGGGCTGGGCCCTTCCTTGTAGGAGATGTAGACGGACATTTGCCTTCTCGGCAAGAGGCTCTTTCGCTGCCGAGCGCCATGAGATGTTGCCTCTCTGGGAAAGCACAGATCCCCACTGCTGTTGTGCCTGTAGATAGGGCGCCAAGGCACCGTGAAGAGCAGCAAGAGCTTTCAGGGCTGGGCCCTTCCTTGTGGGAGAAGGAGACAGACGTTTGCCATTTCGGCAAGAGGCACTGCCGCGGCCCAGCGCCATGAGATGTTGCGTCTCTGGGAAAGCACAGATCCCCAGTGCTGTTGTGCCTGTAGATAGGGTTCCAAGGGTAGGTGAAGAGCAGCAACAGCTTTCAGGGCTGGACCCTTCCTTGTGTGAGAAAGAGCCGGACATTTGCCTTTTCGGCAAGAGGCTCTGCCGCGGCCGAGCGCCATGAGATGTTGCGTCTCTCGGAAAGTACAGATCCCCAGTGCTGTTGTGCCTGTAGATAGGGTTCCAAGGGTAGGTGAAGAGCAGCAAGAGCTTTCAGGGCTGGGCCCTTCCTTGTGGGAGAAGGAGCCGGACGTTTGCCTTCTCGGCAAGAGGCTCATTCGCTGCCGAGAGCCATGAGATGTTGCGTCTCTGGGAAAGCACAGATCCCCACTGCTGTTGTGCCTGTAGATAGGGTTCCAAGGGTAGGTGAAGAGCAGCAAGAGCTTTCAGGGCTGGGCCCTTCCTTGTGGGAGAAGGAGCCGGACGTTTGCCTTCTCGGTAAGAGGCTCTGCTGCGGCCGAGCACCATGAGATGTTGCGTCTCTGGGAAAGCACAGATGCCCAGTGCTGTTGTGCCTGTAGATATGGTTCCAAGGGTAGGTGAAGAGCAGCAAGAGCTTTCAGGGCTGGGCCCTTCCTTGTGGGAGAAGGAGCCGGAAGTTTGCCTTCTCGGCAAGAGGCTCTGCCGCGGCCGAGCGACATGACATGTTGCGTCTCTGGGAAAGCACAGATCCCCAGTGCTGTTGTGCCTGTAGATAGGGCGCCAAGGGTAGGTGAAGAGCATCCAGAGCTTTCAGGGCTGGGCCCTTCCTTGTGGGAGAAGGAGCCGGAAGTTTGCCTTTTCGGCAAGAGGCTCTGCCGCGGCCGAGCGCCATGAGATGTTGCGTCTCTGGGAAAGCACAGATCCCCAGTGCTGTTGTGCCTGCAGATAGGGCGCCAAGGCACCGTGAAGAGCAGCAAGAGCTTTCAGGGCTGGGCCCTTCCTTGTGGCAGAAGGAGCCGGACGTTTGCCTTTTCGGCAAGAGGCTCTTTCGCTGCCGAGCGCTATGAGATGTTGCCTCCCTGGGAAAGCACAGATCCCCAGTGCTGTTGTGCCTGCAGATAGGGCGCCAAGGGTAGGTGAAGAGCAGCAAGAGCTTTCAGGGCTGGGCCCTTCCTTGTGGGAGAAGGAGACAGACGTTTTCCTTTTCGGCAAGAGGCTCATTCGCTGCCGAACGCCATGAGATGTTGAGTCTCTGGGAAAGCACAGATCCCCACTGCTGTTGTGCCTGTAGATAGGGCGCCAAGGGTAGGTGAAGAGCAGCAAGAGCTTTCAGGGCTGGGCCCTTCCTTGTGGGAGAAGGAGCCGGACGTTTGCCTTCTCGGCAAGAGGCTCTTTCGCTGCCGAGAGCCATGAGATGTTGAGTCTCTGGGAAAGCACAGATCCCCAGTGCTGTTGTGCCTGTAGATAGGGTTCCAAGGGTAGGTGAAGAGCAGCAAGAGCTTTCAGGGCTGGGCCCTTCCTTGTGGGAGAAGGAGACGGACGTTTGCATTCTCGGCAAGAGGCTCTTTCGCTGCCGAGCGCCATGAGATGTTGCGTCTCTGGAAAAGCACAGATCCCCAGTGCTGTTGTGCCTGTAGATAGGGCGCCAAGGGTAGGTGAAGAGCAGCAACAGCTTTCAGGGCTGGGCCCTTCCTTGTGGCAGAAGGAGCCGGACGTTTGCCTTCTCGGCAAGAGGCACTGCCGCGGCTGAGCGCCATGAGATGTTGCGTCTCTGGGAAAGCACAGATCCCCAGTGCTGTTGTGCCTGTAGATAGGGCGCCAAGGGTAGGTGAAGAGCAGCAAGAGCTTTCAGGGCTGGGCCCTTCCTTGTGGGAGAAGGAGCCGGACGTTTGCCTTCTCGGTAAGAGGCTCTGCTGCGGCCGAGCACCATGAGATGTTGTGTCTCTGGGAAAGCACAGATGCCCAGTGCTGTTGTGCCTGTAGATAGGGTTCCAAGGGTAGGTGAAGAGCAGCAAGAGCTTTCAGGGCTGGGCCCTTCCTTGTGGGAGAAGGAGCCGGACGTTTGCCTTCTCGGCAAGAGGCTCTGCCGCGGCCGAGCGACATGACATGTTGCGTCTCTGGGAAAGCACAGATCCCCAGTGCTGTTGTGCCTGTAGATAGGGCGCCAAGGGTAGGTGAAGAGCATCCAGAGCTTTCAGGGCTGGGCCCTTCCTTGTGGGAGAAGGAGCCGGAAGTTTGCCTTCTCGGCAAGAGGCTCTTTCGCTGCCGAGCGCCATGAGATGTTGCGTCTCTGGGAAAGCACAGATCCCCAGTGCTGTTGTGCCTGTAGATAGGGCGCCAAGGCACCGTGAAGAGCAGCAAGAGCTTTCAGGGCTGGGCCCTTCCTTGTGGGAGAAGGAGCCGGACGTTTGCCTTTTCGGCAAGAGGCTCTGCCGCGGCCGAGCGCCATGAGATGTTGAGTCTCTGGGAAAGCACAGATCCCCACTGCTGTTGTGCCTGTAGATAGGGTTCCAAGGGTAGGTGAAGAGCAGCAAGAGCTTTCAGGGTTTGGGCCCTTCCTTGTGGGAGAAGGAACCAGACGTTTGCCTTCTCGGGCAGAGGCTCTTTCGCTGCCGAGCGCTATGAGATGTTGCCTCTCTGGGAAAGCACAGATCCCCAGTGCTGTTGTGCCTGTAGATAGGGTGCCAAGGGTAGGTGAAGAGCAGCAAGAGCTTTCAGGGCTGGGCCCTTCCTTGTGGGAGATGGAGCCGGACGTTTTCCTTTTCGGCAAGAGGCACTGCTGCTGCCGAGCGCCATGAGACGTTGAGTCTCTGGGAAAGCACAGATTCCCAGTGCTGTTGTGCCTGTAGATAGGGTACCAAAGCACCGTGAAGAGCTGCAAGAGCTTTCAGGGCTGGGCCCTTCCTTGTGGGAGAAGGAGCCAGACGTTTGCCTTCTCGGCAAGAGGCTCTGCCACGTCGAGCGCTATGAGATGTTGCGTCTCCGGGAAAGCACAGATCCCAGTGCTGTTGTGCCTGTAGATAGGGCGCCAAGGGTAGGTGAAGAGCAGCAAGAGCTTTCAGGGCTGGGCCCTTCCTTGTGGGAGAAGGAGCCGGACGTTTGCCTTCTCGGCAAGAGGCTCTGCCGCGGCCGAGCTCCATGAGATGTTGCGTCTCTGGGAAAGCACAGATGCCCAGTGCTGTTGTGCCTGTAGATAGGGTTCCAAGGGTAGGTGAAGAGCAGCAAGAGCTTTCAGGGCTGGGCCCTTCCTTGTGGGAGAAGGAGCCGGACGTTTGCCTTCTCGGCAAGAGGCTCATTCGCTGCCGAGAGCCATGAGATGTTGAGTCTCTGGGAAAGCACAGATCCCCACTGCTGTTGTGCCTGTAGATAGGGTTCCAAGGGTAGGTGAAGAGCAGCAAGAGCTTTCAGGGCTGGGCCCTTCCTTGTGTGAGAAGGAGCCGGACGTTTGCCTTCTCGGCAAGAGGCTCATTCGCTGCCGAGCGCCATGAGATGTTGCGTCTCTGGGAAAGCACAGATCCCCAGTGCTGTTGTGCCTGCAGATAGGGCGCCAAGGATAGGTGAAGAGCAGCAAGAGCTTTCAGGGCTGGGCCCTTCCTTTTGGGAGAAGGAGCCGGACGTTTGCCTTCTCTGCAAGAGGCTCTTTCGCTGCTGAGCGCTATGAGATGTTGAGTCTCTGGGAAAGCACAGATCCCCAGTGCTGTTGTGCCTGTAGATAGGGTGCCAAGGGTAGGTGAAGAGCAGCAGGAGCTTTCAGGGCTGGGCCCTTCCTTGTGGGAGAAGGAGCCGGACGTTTGCCTTTTCGGCAAGAGGCTGTGCCGCGGCCGAGCGCCATGAGATGCTGCGTCTCTGGGAAAGCACAGATCCCCAGTGCTGTTGTGCCTGTAGATAGGGTGCCAAGGGTAGGTGAAGAGCAGCAAGAGCTTTCAGGGCTGGGCCCTTCCTTGTAGGAGATGTAGACGGACATTTGCCTTCTCGGCAAGAGGCTCTTTCGCTGCCGAGCGCCATGAGATGTTGCCTCTCTGGGAAAGCACAGATCCCCACTGCTGTTGTGCCTGTAGATAGGGCGCCAAGGCACCGTGAAGAGCAGCAAGAGCTTTCAGGGCTGGGCCCTTCCTTGTGGGAGAAGGAGACAGACGTTTGCCATTTCGGCAAGAGGCACTGCCGCGGCCCAGCGCCATGAGATGTTGCGTCTCTGGGAAAGCACAGATCCCCAGTGCTTTTGTGCCTGTAGATAATGCGCCAAGGCACCGTGAAGAGCAGCAGGAGCTTTCAGGGCTGGGCCCTTCCTTGTGGGAGAAGTAGACGGACGTTTGCCTTTTCGGCAAGATTCACATTCGTTGTCGAGCGCCATGAGATGTTGCGTCTCTGGGAAAGCACAGATCCCCAGTGCTGTTGTGCCTGTAGATAGGGTTCCAAGGGTAGGTGAAGAGCAGCAAGAGCTTTCAGGGCTGGACCCTTCCTTGTGTGAGAAAGAGCCGGACATTTGCCTTTTCGGTAAGAGGCTCTGCTGCGGCCGAGCACCATGAGATGTTGCGTCTCTGGGAAAGCACAGATCCCCAGTGCTGTTGTGCCTGTAGATAGGGTTCCAAGGGTAGGTGAAGAGCAGCAAGAGCTTTCAGGGCTGGGCCCTTCCTTGTGGGAGAAGGAGCCGGACGTTTGCCTTCTCGGTAAGAGGCTCTGCTGCGGCCGAGCACCATGAGATGTTGCGTCTCTGGGAAAGCACAGATGCCCAGTGCTGTTGTGCCTGTAGATAGGGTTCCAAGGGTAGGTGAAGAGCAGCAAGAGCTTTCAGGGCTGGGCCCTTCCTTGTGGGAGAAGGAGCCGGAAGTTTGCCTTCTCGGCAAGAGGCTCTGCCGCGGCCGAGCGACATGACATGTTGCGTCTCTGGGAAAGCACAGATCCCCAGTGCTGTTGTGCCTGTAGATAGGGCGCCAAGGGTAGGTGAAGAGCATCCAGAGCTTTCAGGGCTGGGCCCTTCCTTGTGGGAGAAGGAGCCGGAAGTTTGCCTTTTCGGCAAGAGGCTCTGCCGCGGCCGAGCGCCATGAGATGTTGCGTCTCTGGGAAAGCACAGATCCCCAGTGCTGTTGTGCCTGTAGATAGGGCGCCAAGGCACCGTGAAGAGCAGCAAGAGCTTTCAGGGCTGGGCCCTTCCTTGTGGCAGAAGGAGCCGGACGTTTGCCTTTTCGGCAAGAGGCTCTTTCGCTGCCGAGCGCTATGAGATGTTGAGTCTCTGGGAAAGCACAGATCCCCAGTGCTGTTGTGCCTGTAGATAGGGCGCCAAGGGTAGGTGAAGAGCAGCAAGAGCTTTCAGGGCTGGGCCCTTCCTTGTGGGAGAAGGAGCCAGACGTTTTCCTTTTCGGCAAGAGGCTCATTCGCTGCCGAGCGCCATGAGATGTTGAGTCTCTGGGAAAGCACAGATCCCCACTGCTGTTGTGCCTGTAGATAGGGCGCCAAGGGTAGGTGAAGAGCAGCAAGAGCTTTCAGGGCTGGGCCCTTCCTTGTGGGAGAAGGAGCCAGACGTTTTCCTTTTCGGCAAGAGGCTCATTCGCTGCCGAGCGCCATGAGATGTTGAGTCTCTGGGAAAGCACAGATCCCCACTGCTGTTGTGCCTGTAGATAGGGTTCCAAGGGTAGGTGAAGAGCATCCAGAGCTTTCAGGGCTGGGCCCTTCCTTGTAGGAGATGTAGACGGACATTTGCCTTCTCGGCAAGAGGCTCTTTCGCTGCCGAGCGCCATGAGATGTTGCCTCTCTGGGAAAGCACAGATCCCCACTGCTGTTGTGCCTGTAGATAGGGCGCCAAGGGTAGGTGAAGAGCAGCAAGAGCTTTCAGGGCTGGGCCCTTCCTTGTGGGAGAAGGAGACAGACGTTTGCCATTTCGGCAAGAGGCACTGCCGCGGCCCAGCGCCATGAGATGTTGCGTCTCTGGGAAAGCACAGATCCCCAGTGCTGTTGTGCCTGTAGATAGGGCGCCAAGGGTAGGTGAAGAGCATCCAGAGCTTTCAGGGCTGGGCCCTTCCTTGTGGGAGAAGGAGCCGGACGTTTGCCTTCTCGGCAAGAGGCTCTGCTGCGGCCGAGCGACATGACATGTTGCGTCTCTGGGAAAGCACAGATCCCCAGTGCTGTTGTGCCTGTAGATAGGGCGCCAAGGGTAGGTGAAGAGCAGCAAGAGCTTTCAGGGCTGGGCCCTTCCTTGTGGGAGAAGGAGCCGGAAGTTTGCCTTCTCGGCAAGAGGCTCTTTCGCTGCCGAGCGCCATGAGATGTTGCGTCTCTGGGAAAGCACAGATCCCCAGTGCTGTTGTGCCTGTAGATAGGGCGCCAAGGGTAGGTGAAGAGCATCCAGAGCTTTCAGGGCTGGGCCCTTCCTTGTGGGAGAAGGAGCCGGAAGTTTGCCTTTTCGGCAAGAGGCTCTGCCGCGGCCGAGCGCCATGAGATGTTGCGTCTCTGGGAAAGCACAGATCCCCAGTGCTGTTGTGCCTGTAGATAGGGCGCCAAGGCACCGTGAAGAGCAGCAAGAGCTTTCAGGGCTGGGCCCTTCCTTGTGGCAGAAGGAGCCGGACGTTTGCCTTTTCGGCAAGAGGCTCTTTCGCTGCCGAGCGCTATGAGATGTTGAGTCTCTGGGAAAGCACAGATCCCCACTGCTGTTGTGCCTGTAGATAGGGCGCCAAGGGTAGGTGAAGAGCAGCAAGAGCTTTCAGGGCTGGGCCCTTCCTTGTGGGAGAAGGAGCCAGACGTTTGCCTTTTCGGCAAGAGGCTCTGCCGCGGCCGAGCGCCATGAGATGTTGAGTCTCTGGGAAAGCACAGATCCCCAGTGCTGTTGTGCCTGTAGATAGGGTTCCAAGGGTAGGTGAAGAGCAGCAAGAGCTTTCAGGGCTGGGCCCTTCCTTGTGGGAGAAGGAACCAGACGTTTGCCTTCTCGGGAAGAGGCTCATTCGCTGCCGAGAGCCATGAGATGTTGAGTCTCTGGGAAAGCACAGATCCCCAGTGCTGTTGTGCCTGTAGATAGGGTTCCAAGGGTAGGTGAAGAGCAGCAAGAGCTTTCAGGGCTGGGCCCTTCCTTGTGTGAGAAGGAGCCGGACGTTTGCCTTTTCGGCAAGAGGCTCATTCGCTGCCGAGCGCCATGAGATGTTGCGTCTCTGGGAAATCACAGATTCCCAGTGCTGTTGTGCCTGTAGATAGGGTTCCAAGGATAGGTGAAGAGCAGCAAGAGCTTTCAGGGCTGGGCCCTTCCTTGTGGGAGAAGGAGACGGACGTTTGCCTTCTCGGCAAGAGGCACTGCCGCGGCCGAGCGCCATGAGATGTTGCGTCTCTGGGAAAGCACAGATCCCCAGTGCTGTTGTGCCTGTAGATAGGGCGCCAAGGGTAGGTGAAGAGCAGCAAGAGCTTTCAGGGCTGGGCCCTTCCTTTTGGGAGAAGGAGCCGGACGTTTGCCTTCTCGGCAAGAGGCTCTTTCGCTGCTGAGCGCTATGAGATGTTGCGTCTCTGGGAAAGCACAGATCCCCAGTGCTGTTGTGCCTGTAGATAGGGTGCCAAGGGTAGGTGAAGAGCAGCAGGAGCTTTCAGGGCTGGGCCCTTCCTTGTGGGAGAAGGAGCCGGACGTTTGCCATTTCGGCAAGAGGCACTGCCGCGGCCCAGCGCCATGAGATGTTGCGTCTCTGGGAAAGCACAGATCCCCAGTGCTGTTGTGCCTGTAGATAGGGCGCCAAGGCACCGTGAAGAGCAGCAGGAGCTTTCAGGGCTGGGCCCTTCCTTGTGGGAGAAGTAGCCGGACGTTTGCCTTCTCTGCAAGAGGCTCTTTCGCTGCCGAGCGCCATGAGATGTTGAGTCTCTGGGAAAGCACAGATCCCCAGTGCTTTTGTGCCTGTAGATAATGCGCCAAGGCACCGTGAAGAGCAGCAGGAGCTTTCAGGGCTGGGCCCTTCCTTGTGGAGAAGTAGACGGACGTTTGCCTTTTCGGCAAGATTCTCATTCGTTGTCGAGCGCCATGAGATGTTGCGTCTCTGGGAAAGCACAGATCCCCAGTGCTGTTGTGCCTGTAGATAGGGTTCCAAGGGTAGGTGAAGAGCAGCAACAGCTTTCAGGGCTGGACCCTTCCTTGTGTGAGAAAGAGCCGGACATTTGCCTTTTCGGCAAGAGGCTCTGCCGCGGCCGAGCGCCATGAGATGTTGCGTCTCTCGGAAAGTACAGATCCCCAGTGCTGTTGTGCCTGTAGATAGGGTTCCAAGGGTAGGTGAAGAGCATCCAGAGCTTTCAGGGCTGGGCCCTTCCTTGTGGGAGAAGGAGCCGGACGTTTGCCTTTTCGGTAAGAGGCTCTGCTGCGGCCGAGCACCATGAGATGTTGCGTCTCTGGGAAAGCACAGATCCCCAGTGCTGTTGTGCCTGTAGATAGGGTTCCAAGGGTAGGTGAAGAGCAGCAAGAGCTTTCAGGGCTGGGCCCTTCCTTGTGGGAGAAGGAGCCGGACGTTTGCCTTCTCGGTAAGAGGCTCTACTGCGGCCGAGCACCATGAGATGTTGCGTCTCTGGGAAAGCACAGATGCCCAGTGCTGTTGTGCCTGTAGATAGGGTTCCAAGGGTAGGTGAAGAGCATCCAGAGCTTTCAGGGCTGGGCCCTTCCTTGTGGGAGAAGGAGCCGGAAGTTTGCCTTCTCGGCAAGAGGCTCTGCCGCGGCCGAGCGACATGACATGTTGCGTCTCTGGGAAAGCACAGATCCCCAGGCTGTTGTGCCTGTAGATAGGGCGCCAAGGGTAGGTGAAGAGCAGCAAGAGCTTTCAGGCTGGGCCCTTCCTTGTGGGAGAAGGAGCCGGAGTTTGCCTTTTCGGCAAGAGGCTCTGCCGCGGCCGAGCGCCATGAGATGTTGCGTCTCTGGGAAAGCACAGATCCCCAGTGCTGTTGTGCCTGTAGATAGGGCGCCAAGGCACCGTGAAGAGCAGCAAGAGCTTTCAGGGCTGGGCCCTTCCTTGTGGCAGAAGGAGCCGGACGTTTGCCTTTTCGGCAAGAGGCTCTTTCGCTGCCGAGCGCTATGAGATGTTGCCTCCCTGGGAAAGCACAGATCCCCAGTGCTGTTGTGCCTGTAGATAGGGCGCCAAGGGTAGGTGAAGAGCAGCAAGAGCTTTCAGGGCTGGGCCCTTCCTTGTGGGAGAAGGAGCCAGACGTTTTCCCTTTTCGGCAAGAGGCTCATTCGCTGCCGAGCGCCATGAGATGTTGAGTCTCTGGGAAAGCACAGATCCCCACTGCTGTTGTGCTGTAGATAGGGTTCCAAGGGTAGGTGAAGAGCATCCAGAGCTTTCAGGGCTGGGCCCTTCCTTGTAGGAGATGTAGACGGACATTTGCCTTCTCGGCAAGAGGCTCTTTCGCTGCCGAGCGCCATGAGATGTTGCGTCTCTGGAAAGCACAGATCCCCAGTGCTGTTTTGCCTGTAGATAGGGCGCCAAGGGTAGGTGAAGAGCAGCAAGAGCTTTCAGGGCTGGGCCCTTCCTTGTGGGAGAAGGAGACAGACGTTTGCCATTTCGGCAAGAGGCACTGCCGCGGCCCAGCGCCATGAGATGTTGCGTCTCTGGGAAGCACAGATCCCCAGTGCTGTTGTGCCTGTAGATAGGGCGCCAAGGGTAGGTGAAGAGCATCCAGAGCTTTCAGGGCTGGGCCCTTCCTTGTGGGAGAAGGAGCCGGACGTTTGCCTTCTCGGCAAGAGGCTCTGCTGCGGCCGAGCGACATGACATGTTGCGTCTCTGGGAAAGCACAGATCCCCAGTGCTGTTGTGCCTGTAGATAGGGCGCCAAGGGTAGGTGAAGAGCAGCAAGAGCTTTCAGGGCTGGGCCCTTCCTTGTGGGAGAAGGAGCCGGAAGTTTGCCTTCTCGGCAAGAGGCTCTTTCGCTGCCGAGCGCCATGAGATGTTGCGTCTCTGGGAAAGCACAGATCCCCAGTGCTGTTGTGCCTGTAGATAGGGCGCCAAGGCACCGTGAAGAGCAGCAAGAGCTTTCAGGGCTGGGCCCTTCCTTGTGGCAGAAGGAGCCGGACGTTTGCCTTTTCGGCAAGAGGCTCTGCCGCGGCCGAGCGCCATGAGATGTTGAGTCTCTGGGAAAGCACAGATCCCCACTGCTGTTGTGCCTGTAGATAGGGTTCCAAGGGTAGGTGAAGAGCAGCAAGAGCTTTCAGGGTTTGGGCCCTTCCTTGTGGAAGAAGGAACCAGACGCTTGCCTTCTCGGGAAGAGGCTCTTTCGCTGCCGAGCGCTATGAGATGTTGCCTCTCTGGGAAAGCACAGATCCCAGTGCTGTTGTTCCTGTAGATAGGGCGCCAAGGGTAGGTGAAGAGCAGCAAGAGCTTTCAGGGCTGGGCCCTTCCTTGTGGGAGAAGGAGCCGGACGTTTGCCTTTTCGGCAAGAGGCACTGCTGCTGCCGAGCGCCATGAGATGTTGCGTCTCCGGGAAAGCACAGATCCCCAGTGCTGTTGTGCCTGTAGATAGGGCGCCAAGGGTAGGTGAAGAGCAGCAAGAGCTTTCAGGGCTGGGCCCTTCTTGTGGGAGAAGGAGCCAGACGTTTGCCTTCTCGGCAAGAGGCTCTGCCACGTCGAGCGCTATGAGATGTTGCGTCTCCGGGAAAGCACAGATCCCCAGTGCTGTTGTGCCTGTAGATAGGCGCCAAGGGTAGGTGAAGAGCAGCAAGAGCTTTCAGGGCTGGGCCCTTCCTTGTGGGAGAAGGAGCCGGACGTTTGCCTTTTCGGCAAGAGGCTCTGCCGCGGCCTAGCTCCATGAGATGTTGCGTCTCCGGGAAAGCACAGATCCCCAGTGCTGTTGTGCTGTAGATAGGGTTCCAAGGGTAGGTGAAGAGCAGCAAGAGCTTTCAGGGTTTGGGCCCTTCCTTGTGGGAGAAGGAGCCGGACGTTTGCCTTCTCGGCAAGAGGCTCATTCGCTGCCGAGAGCCATGAGATGTTGAGTCTCTGGGAAAGCACAGATCCCCAGTGCTGTTGTGCCTGTAGATAGGGCGCCAAGGTAGGTGAAGAGCAGCAAGAGCTTTCAGGGCTGGGCCCTTCCTTGTGGGAGAAGGAGACAGACGTTTGCCATTTCGGCAAGAGGCACTGCCGCGGCCCAGCGCCATGAGATGTTGCGACTCTGGGAAAGCACAGATCCCCAGTGCTGTTGTGCCTGTAGATAGGGCGCCAAGGGTAGGTGAAGAGCATCCAGAGCTTTCAGGGCTGGGCCCTTCCTTGTGGGAGAAGGAGCCGGACGTTTGCCTTCTCGGCAAGAGGCTCTGCCGTGGCCGAGCGACATGACATGTTGCGTCTCTGGGAAAGCACAGATCCCCAGTGCTGTTGTGCCTGTAGATAGGGCGCCAAGGGTAGGTGAAGAGCAGCAAGAGCTTTCAGGGCTGGGCCCTTCCTTGTGGGAGAAGGAGCCGGAAGTTTGCCTTCTCGGCAAGAGGCTCTTTCGCTGCCGAGCGCCATGAGATGTTGCGTCTCTGGGAAAGCACAGATCCCCAGTGCTGTTGTGCCTGTAGATAGGGCGCCAAGGGTAGGTGAAGAGCAGCAAGAGCTTTCAGGGCTGGGCCCTTCCTTGTGGCAGAAGGAGCCGGACGTTTGCCTTTTCGGCAAGAGGCTCTGCCGCGGCCGAGCGCCATGAGATGTTGAGTCTCTGGAAAGCACAGATCCCCACTGCTGTTGTGCCTGTAGATAGGGTTCCAAGGGTAGGTGAAGAGCAGCAAGAGCTTTCAGGGCTGGGCCCTTCCTTGTGTGAGAAGGAGCCAGACGTTTGCCTTCTCGGCAATAGGCTCTGCCACGTCGAGCGCTATGAGATGTTGCGTCTCGGGAAAGCACAGATCCCCAGTGCTGTTGTGCCTGTAGATAGGGCGCCAAGGGTAGGTGAAGAGCAGCAAGAGCTTTCAGGGCTGGGCCCTTCCTTGTGGGAGAAGGAGCCGGACGTTTTGCCTTTTCGGCAAGAGGCTCTGCCGCGGCCTAGCTCCATGAGATGTTGCGTCTCCGGGAAAGCACAGATCCCCAGTGCTGTTGTGCCTGTAGATAGGGTTCCAAGGGTAGGTGAAGAGCAGCAAGAGCTTTCAGGGCTGGGCCCTTCCTTGTGGGAGAAGGAGCCGGACGTTTGCCTTCTCGGCAAGAGGCTCATTCGCTGCCGAGAGCCATGAGATGTTGAGTCTCTGGGAAAGCACAGATCCCCAGTGCTGTTGTGCCTGTAGATAGGGTTCCAAGGGTAGGTGAAGAGCAGCAAGAGCTTTCAGGGCTGGGCCCTTCCTTGTGTGAGAAGGAGCCAGACGTTTGCCTTCTCGGCAAGAGGCTCTTTCGCTGCCGAGCGCCATGAGATGTTGCGTCTCTGGGAAAGCACAGATCCCCAGTGCTGTTGTGCCTGTAGATAGGGTGCCAAGGGTAGGTGAAGAGCATCCAGAGCTTTCAGGGCTGGGCCTTCCTTGTGGGAGAAGGAGCCGGACGTTTGCCTTTTCGGCAAGAGGCTCTTTCGCTGCTGAGCGCCATGAGATGTTGCGTCTCTGGGAAAGCACAGATCCCCAGTGCTGTTGTGTCTGTAGATAAGGCGCCAAGGCACCGTGAAGAGCAGCAAGAGCTTTCAGGGCTGGGCCCTTCCTTGTGGGAGAAGGAACCGGACGTTTGCCTTTTCGGCAAGAGGCTCTGCCGCGGCCGAGCGCCATGAGATGTTGCGTCTCTGGAAAGCACAGATCCCCAGTGCTGTTGTGCCTGTAGATAGGCGCCAAGGGTAGGTGAAGAGCAGCAACAGCTTTCAGGGCTGGGCCCTTCCTTGTGGGAGAAGGAGACGGACGTTTGCCTTCTCGGCAAGAGGCTCTTTCGCTGCCGAGCGCCATGAGATGTTGCGTCTCTGGGAAAGCACAGATCCCCAGTGCTGTTGTGCCTGTAGATAGGGCGCCAAGGGTAGGTGAAGAGCAGCAACAGCTTTCAGGGCTGGGCCCTTCCTTGGGGAGAAGGAGCCGGACATTTGCCTTTTCGGCAAGAGGCTCTGCCGCGGCCGACGCCATGAGATGCTGCGTCTCTGGGAAAGCACAGATCCCCAGTGCTGTTGTGCCTGTAGATAGGGCGCCAAGGGTAGGTGAAGAGCAGCAACAGCTTTCAGGGCTGGGCCCTTCCTTGTGGGAGAAGGAGACAGACGTTTGCCATTTCGGCAAGAGGCACTGCCGCGGCCCAGCGCCATGAGATGTTGCGTCTCTGGGAAAGCACAGATCCCCAGTGCTGTTGTGCCTGTAGATAGGGCGCCAAGGGTAGGTGAAGAGCATCCAGAGCTTTCAGGGCTGGGCCCTTCCTTGTGGGAGAAGGAGCCGGACGTTTGCCTTTTCGGCAAGAGGCACTGCTGCTGCCGAGCGCCATGAGATGTTGCGTCTCCGGGAAAGCACAGATCCCCAGTGCTGTTGTGCCTGTAGATAGGGCGCCAAGGGTAGGTGAAGAGCAGCAAGAGCTTTCAGGCTGGGCCCTTCCTTGTGGGAGAAGGAGCCGGACGTTTGCCTTCTCGGCAAGAGGCTCTGCCACGTCGAGCGCTATGAGATGTTGCGTCTCCGGGAAAGCACAGATCCCCAGTGCTGTTGTGCCTGTAGATAGGGCGCCAAGGGTAGGTGAAGAGCAGCAAGAGCTTTCAGGGCTGGGCCCTTCCTTGTGGGAGAAGGAGCCGGACGTTTGCCTTTTCGGCAAGAGGCTCTGCCGCGGCCTAGCTCCATGAGATGTTGCGTCTCCGGGAAAGCACAGATCCCCAGTGCTGTTGTGCCTGTAGATAGGGTTCCAAGGGTAGGTGAAGAGCAGCAAGAGCTTTCAGGGCTGGGCCCTTCCTTGTGGCAGAAGGAGCCGGACGTTTGCCTTCTCGGCAAGAGGCTCATTCGCTGCCGAGCGCCATGAGATGTTGCGTCTCTGGGAAAGCACAGATCCCCAGTGCTGTTGTGCCTGCAGATAGGGCGCCAAGGATAGGTGAAGAGCAGCAAGAGCTTTCAGGGCTGGGCCCTTCCTTTTGGGAGAAGGAGCCGGACGTTTGCCTTCTCGGCAAGAGGCTCTTTCGCTGCTGAGCGCTATGAGATGTTGCGTCTCTGGGAAAGCACAGATCCCCAGTGCTGTTGTGCCTGTAGATAGGGTGCCAAGGGTAGGTGAAGAGCAGCAGGAGCTTTCAGGGCTGGGCCCTTCCTTGTGGGAGAAGGAGCCGGACGTTTGCCTTTTCGGCAAGAGGCTGTGCCGCGGCCGAGCGCCATGAGATGCTGCGTCTCTGGGAAAGCACAGATCCCCAGTGCTGTTGTGCCTGTAGATATGGTGCCAAGGGTAGGTGAAGAGCAGCAAGAGCTTTCAGGGCTGGGCCCTTCCTTGTAGGAGATGTAGACGGACATTTGCCTTCTCGGCAAGAGGCTCTTTCGCTGCCGAGCGCCATGAGATGTTGCCTCTCTGGGAAAGCACAGATCCCCACTGCTGTTGTGCCTGTAGATAGGGCGCCAAGGCACCGTGAAGAGCAGCAAGAGCTTTCAGGGCTGGGCCCTTCCTTGTGGGAGAAGGAGACAGACGTTTGCCATTTCGGCAAGAGGCACTGCCGCGGCCCAGCGCCATGAGATGTTGCGTCTCTGGGAAAGCACAGATCCCCAGTGCTGTTGTGCCTGTAGATAGGGCGCCAAGGCACCGTGAAGAGCAGCAGGAGCTTTCAGGGCTGGGCCCTTCCTTGTGGGAGAAGTAGCCGGACGTTTGCCTTCTCTGCAAGAGGCTCTTTCGCTGCCGAGCGCCATGAGATGTTGAGTCTCTGGGAAAGCACAGATCCCCAGTGCTTTTGTGCCTGTAGATAATGCGCCAAGGCACCGTGAAGAGCAGCAGGATCTTTCAGGGCTGGGCCCTTCCTTGTGGGAGAAGTAGACGGACGTTTGCCTTTTCGGCAAGATTCTCATTCGTTGTCGAGCGCCATGAGATGTTGCGTCTCTGGGAAAGCACAGATCCCCAGTGCTGTTGTGCCTGTAGATAGGGTTCAAAGGTAGGTGAAGAGCAGCAACAGCTTTCAGGGCTGGACCCTTCCTTGTGTGAGAAAGAGCCGGACATTTGCCTTTTCGGCAAGAGGCTCTGCCGCGGCCGAGCGCCATGAGATGTTGCGTCTCTCGGAAAGTACAGATCCCCAGTGCTGTTGTGCCTGTAGATAGGGTTCCAAGGGTAGGTGAAGAGCAGCAAGAGCTTTCAGGGCTGGGCCCTTCCTTGTGGGAGAAGGAGCCGGACGTTTGCCTTCTCGGTAAGAGGCTCTGCTGCGGCCGAGCACCATGAGATGTTGCGTCTCTGGGAAAGCACAGATGCCCAGTGCTGTTGTGCCTGTAGATAGGGTTCCAAGGGTAGGTGAAGAGCAGCAAGAGCTTTCAGGGCTGGGCCCTTCCTTGTGGGAGAAGGAGCCGGAAGTTTGCCTTCTCGGCAAGAGGCTCTGCCGCGGCCGAGCGACATGACATGTTGCGTCTCTGGGAAAGCACAGATCCCCACTGCTGTTGTGCCTGTAGATAGGGCGCCAAGGGTAGGTGAATAGCATCCAGAGCTTTCAGGGCTGGGCCCTTCCTTGTGGGAGAAGGAGCCGGAAGTTTGCCTTTTCGGCAAGAGGCTCTGCCGCGGCCGAGCGCCATGAGATGTTGCGTCTCTGGGAAAGCACAGATCCCCAGTGCTGTTGTGCCTGTAGATAGGGCGCCAAGGCACCGTGAAGAGCAGCAAGAGCTTTCAGGGCTGGGCCCTTCCTTGTGGGAGAAGGAGCCGGACGTTTGCCTTTTCGGCAAGAGGCTCTTTCGCTGCCGAGCGCTATGAGATGTTGCCTCCCTGGGAAAGCACAGATCCCCAGTGCTGTTGTGCCTGTAGATAGGGCGCCAAGGGTAGGTGAAGAGCAGCAAGAGCTTTCAGGGCTGGGCCCTTCCTTGTGGGAGAAGGAGCCAGACGTTTTCCTTTTCGGCAAGAGGCTCATTCGCTGCCGAGCGCCATGAGATGTTGAGTCTCTGGGAAAGCAAAGATCCCCACTGCTGTTGTGCCTGTAGATAGGGCGCCAAGGGTAGGTGAAGAGCAGCAAGAGCTTTCAGGGCTGGGCCCTTCCTTGTGGGAGAAGGAGCCAGACGTTTGCCTTTTCGGCAAGAGGCTCTGCCGCGGCCGAGCGCCATGAAATGTTGAGTCTCTGGGAAAGCACAGATCCCCAGTGCTGTTGTGCCTGTAGATAGGGTTCCAAGGGTAGGTGAAGAGCAGCAAGAGCTTTCAGGGCTGGGCCCTTCCTTGTGGGAGAAGGAACCAGACGTTTGCCTTCTCGGGAAGAAGCTCATTCGCTGCCGAGAGCCATGAGATGTTGAGTCTCTGGGAAAGCACAGATCCCCAGTGCTGTTGTGCCTGTAGATAGGGTTCCAAGGGTAGGTGAAGAGCATCCAGAGCTTTCAGGGCTGGGCCCTTCCTTGTAGGAGATGTAGACGGACATTTGCCTTCTCGGCAAGAGGCTCTTTCGCTGCCGAGCGCCATGAGATGTTGCCTCTCTGGGAAAGCACAGATCCCCACTGCTGTTGTGCCTGTAGATAGGGCGCCAAGGGTAGGTGAAGAGCAGCAAGAGCTTTCAGGGCTGGGCCCTTCCTTGTGGGAGAAGGAGACAGACGTCTGCCATTTCGGCAAGAGGCACTGCCGCGGCCCAGCGCCATGAGATGTTGCGTCTCTGGGAAAGCACAGATCCCCACTGCTGTTGTGCCTGTAGATAGGGCGCCAAGGGTAGGTGAAGAGCAGCAAGAGCTTTCAGGGCTGGGCCCTTCCTTGTGGGAGAAGGAGACAGACGTTTGCCATTTCGGCTAGAGGCACTGCCGCGGCCCAGCGCCATGAGATGTTGCGTCTCTGGGAAAGCACAGATCCCCAGTGCTGTTGTGCCTGTAGATAGGGCGCCAAGGGTAGGTGAAGAGCATCCAGAGCTTTCAGGGCTGGGCCCTTCCTTGTGGGAGAAGGAGCCGGACGTTTGCCTTCTCGGCAAGAGGCTCTTTCGCTGCCGAGCGCCATGAGATGTTGCGTCTCTGGGAAAGCACAGATCCCCAGTGCTGTTGTGCCTGTAGATAGGGCGCCAAGGCACCGTGAAGAGCAGCAAGAGCTTTCAGGGCTGGGCCCTTCCTTGTGGCAGAAGGAGCCGGACGTTTGCCTTTTCGGCAAGAGGCTCTGCCGCGGCCGAGCGCCATGAGATGTTGAGTCTCTGGGAAAGCACAGATCCCCACTGCTGTTGTGCCTGTAGATAGGGTTCCAAGGGTAGGTGAAGAGCAGCAAGAGCTTTCAGGGTTTGGGCCCTTCCTTGTGGAAGAAGGAACCAGACGTTTGCCTTCTCGGGAAGAGGCTCTTTCGCTGCCGAGCGCTATGAGATGTTGCCTCTCTGGGAAAGCACAGATCCCCAGTGCTGTTGTGCCTGTAGATAGGGCGCCAAGGGTAGGTGAAGAGCAGCAAGAGCTTTCAGGGCTGGGCCCTTCCTTGTGGGAGAAGGAGCCGGACGTTTGCCTTTTCGGCAAGAGGCACTGCTGCTGCCGAGCGCCATGAGATGTTGCGTCTCCGGGAAAGCACAGATCCCCAGTGCTGTTGTGCCTGTAGATAGGGCGCCAAGGGTAGGTGAAGAGCAGCAAGAGCTTTCAGGGCTGGGCCCTTCCTTGTGGGAGAAGGAGCCAGACGTTTGCCTTCTCGGCAAGAGGCTCTGCCACGTCGAGCGCTATGAGATGTTGCGTCTCCGGGAAAGCACAGATCCCCAGTGCTGTTGTGCCTGTAGATAGGGCGCCAAGGGTAGGTGAAGAGCAGCAAGAGCTTTCAGGGCTGGGCCCTTCCTTGTGGGAGAAGGAGCCGGACGTTTGCCTTTTCGGCAAGAGGCTCTGCCGCGGCCTAGCTCCATGAGATGTTGCGTCTCCGGGAAAGCACAGATCCCCAGTGCTGTTGTGCCTGTAGATAGGGTTCCAAGGGTAGGTGAAGAGCAGCAAGAGCTTTCAGGGCTGGGCCCTTCCTTGTGGGAGAAGGAGCCGGACGTTTGCCTTCTCGGCAAGAGGCTCATTCGCTGCCGAGAGCCATGAGATGTTGAGTCTCTGGGAAAGCACAGATCCCCAGTGCTGTTGTGCCTGTAGATAGGGCGCCAAGGGTAGGTGAAGAGCAGCAAGAGCTTTCAGGGCTGGGCCCTTCCTTGTGGGAGAAGGAGCCAGACGTTTGCCTTCTCGGCAAGAGGCTCTTTCGCTGCCGAGCGCCATGAGATGTTGCGTCTCTGGGAAAGCACAGATCCCCAGTGCTGTTGTGCCTGTAGATAGGGTGCCAAGGGTAGGTGAAGATCATCCAGAGCTTTCAGGGCTGGGCCCTTCCTTGTGGGAGAAGGAGCCGGACGTTTGCCTTTTCGGCAAGAGGCTCTTTCGCTGCTGAGCGCCATGAGATGTTGCGTCTCTGGGAAAGCACAGATCCCCAGTGCTGTTGTGTCTGTAGATAAGGCGCCAAGGCACCGTGAAGAGCAGCAAGAGCTTTCAGGGCTGGGCCCTTCCTTGTGGGAGAAGGAACCGGACGTTTGCCTTTTCGGCAAGAGGCTCTGCCGCGGCCGAGCGCCATGAGATGTTGCGTCTCTGGGAAAGCACAGATCCCCATTGCTGTTGTGCCTGTAGATAGGGCGCCAAGGGTAGGTGAAGAGCAGCAACAGCTTTCAGGGCTGGGCCCTTCCTTGTGGGAGAAGGAGACGGACGTTTGCCTTCTCGGCAAGAGGCTCTTTCGCTGCCGAGCGCCATGAGATGTTGCGTCTCTGGGAAAGCACAGATCCCCAGTGCTGTTGTGCCTGTAGATAGGGCGCCAAGGGTAGGTGAAGAGCAGCAACAGCTTTCAGGGCTGGGCCCTTCCTTGTGGGAGAAGGAGCCGGACGTTTGCCTTTTCGGCAAGAGGCTCTGCCGCGGCCGAGCGCCATGAGATGCTGCGTCTCTGGGAAAGCACAGATCCCCAGTGCTGTTGTGCCTGTAGATAGGGTGCCAAGGGTAGGTGAAGAGCAGCAAGAGCTTTCAGGGCTGGGCCCTTCCTTGTAGGAGATGTAGACGGACATTTGCCTTCTCGGCAAGAGGCTCTTTCGCTGCCGAGCGCCATGAGATGTTGCCTCTCTGGGAAAGCACAGATCCCCACTGCTGTTGTGCCTGTAGATAGGGCGCCAAGGGTAGGTGAAGAGCAGCAACAGCTTTCAGGGCTGGGCCCTTCCTTGTGGGAGAAGGAGCCGGACGTTTGCCTTTTCGGCAAGAGGCACTGCTGCTGCCGAGCGCCATGAGATGTTGCGTCTCCGGGAAAGCACAGATCCCCAGTGCTGTTGTGCCTGTAGATAGGGCGCCAAGGGTAGGTGAAGAGCAGCAAGAGCTTTCAGGGCTGGGCCCTTCCTTGTGGGAGAAGGAGCCAGACGTTTGCCTTCTCGGCAAGAGGCTCTTTCGCTGCCGAGCGCTATGAGATGTTGCGTCTCCGGGAAAGCACAGATCCCCAGTGCTGTTGTGCCTGTAGATAGGGCGCCAAGGGTAGGTGAAGAGCAGCAAGAGCTTTCAGGGCTGGGCCCTTCCTTGTGGGAGAAGGAGCCGGACGTTTGCCTTTTCGGCAAGAGGCTCTGCCGCGGACTAGCTCCATGAGATGTTGCGTCTCCGGGAAAGCACAGATCCCCAGTGCTGTTGTGCCTGTAGATAGGGTTCCAAGGGTAGGTGAAGAGCAGCAAGAGCTTTCAGGGCTGGGCCCTTCCTTGTGTGAGAAGGAGCCAGACGTTTGCCTTCTCGGCAAGAGGCTCATTCGCTGCCGAGCGCCATGAGATGTTGCGTCTCTGGGAAAGCACAGATCCCCAGTGCTGTTGTGCCTGTAGATAGGGTGCCAAGGGTAGGTGAAGAGCAGCAAGAGCTTTCAGGGCTGGGCCCTTCCTTGTAGGAGATGTAGACGGACATTTGCCTTCTCGGCAAGAGGCTCTTTCGCTGCCGAGCGCCATGAGATGTTGCGTCTCTGGGAAAGCACAGATCCCCACTGCTGTTGTGCCTGTAGATAGGGCGCCAAGGCACCGTGAAGAGCAGCAAGAGCTTTCAGGGCTGGGCCCTTCCTTGTGGGAGAAGGAGACAGACGTTTGCCATTTCGGCAAGAGGCACTGCCGCTGCCCAGCGCCATGAGATGTTGCGTCTCTGGGAAAGCACAGATCCCCAGTGCTGTTGTGCCTGTAGATAGGGCGCCAAGGCACCGTGAAGAGCAGCAGGAGCTTTCAGGGCTGGGCCCTTCCTTGTGGGAGAAGGAGCCGGACGTTTGCCTTTTCGGCAAGAGGCTCTTTCGCTGCTGAGCGCCATGAGATGTTGCGTCTCTGGGAAAGCACAGATCCCCAGTGCTGTTGTGCCTGTAGATAAGGCGCCAAGGCACCGTGAAGAGCAGCAATAGCTTTCAGGGCTGGGCCCTTCCTTGTGGGAGAAGGAACCGGACGTTTACCTTTTCGGCAAGAGGCTCTGCCGCGGCCGAGCGCCATGAGATGTTGCGTCTCTGGGAAAGCACAGATCCCCACTGCTGTTGTGCCTGTAGATAGGGCGCCAAGGGTAGGTGAAGAGCAGCAACAGCTTTCAGGGCTGGGCCCTTCCTTGTGGGAGAAGGAGACGGACGTTTGCCTTCTCGGCAAGAGGCTCTGCCGCGGCCGAGCGCCATGAGATGTTGCGTCTCTGGGAAAGCACAGATCCCCAGTGCTGTTGTGCCTGTAGATAGGGCGCCAAGGGTAGGTGAAGAGCAGCAACAGCTTTCAGGGCTGGGCCCTTCCTTGTGGGAGAAGGAGCCGGACGTTTGCCTTTTCGGCAAGAGGCTCTGCCGCGGCCGAGCGCCATGAGATGCTGCGTCTCTGGGAAAGCACAGATCCCCAGTGCTGTTGTGCCTGTAGATAGGGTGCCAAGGGTAGGTGAAGAGCAGCAAGAGCTTTCAGGGCTGGGCCCTTCCTTGTAGGAGATGGAGACGGACATTTGCCTTCTCGGCAAGAGGCTCTTTCGCTGCCGAGCGCCATGAGATGTTGCCTCTCTGGGAAAGCACAGATCCCCACTGCTGTTGTGCCTGTAGATAGGGCGCCAAGGGTAGGTGAAGAGCAGCAAGAGCTTTCAGGGCTGGGCCCTTCCTTGTGGGAGAAGGAGACAGACGTTTGCCATTTCGGCAAGAGGCACTGCCGCGGCCCAGCGCCATGAGATGTTGCGTCTCTGGGAAAGCACAGATCCCCAGTGCTGTTGTGCCTGTAGATAGGGCGCCAAGGGTAGGTGAAGAGCATCCAGAGCTTTCAGGGCTGGGCCCTTCCTTGTGGGAGAAGGAGCCGGACGTTTGCCTTTTCGGCAAGAGGCACTGCTGCTGCCGAGCGCCATGAGATGTTGCGTCTCCGGGAAAGCACAGATCCCCAGTGCTGTTGTGCCTGTAGATAGGGCGCCAAGGGTAGGTGAAGAGCAGCAAGAGCTTTCAGGGCTGGGCCCTTCCTTGTGGGAGAAGGAGCCAGACGTTTGCCTTCTCGGCAAGAGGCTCTGCCACGTCGAGCGCTATGAGATGTTGCGTCTCCGGGAAAGCACAGATCCCCAGTGCTGTTGTGCCTGTAGATAGGGCGCCAAGGGTAGGTGAAGAGCAGCAAGAGCTTTCAGGGCTGGGCCCTTCCTTGTGGGAGAAGGAGCCGGACGTTTGCCTTTTCGGCAAGAGGCTCTGCCGCGGCCTAGCTCCATGAGATGTTGCGTCTCTGGGAAAGCACAGATCCCCAGTGCTGTTGTGCCTGTAGATAGGGTTCCAAGGGTAGGTGAAGAGCAGCAAGAGCTTTCAGGGCTGGGCCCTTCATTGTGGGAGAAGGAGCCGGACGTTTGCCTTCTCGGCAAGAGGCTCATTCGCTGCCGAGAGCCATGAGATGTTGAGTCTCTGGGAAAGCACAGATCCCCACTGCTGTTGTGCCTGTAGATAGGGTTCCAAGGGTAGGTGAAGAGCAGCAAGAGCTTTCAGGGCTGGGCCCTTCCTTGTGTGAGAAGGAGCCAGACGTTTGCCTTCTCGGCAAGAGGCTCATTCGCTGCCGAGCGCCATGAGATGTTGCGTCTCTGGGAAAGCACAGATCCCCAGTGCTGTTGTGCCTGTAGATAGGGTGCCAAGGGTAGGTGAAGAGCATCCAGAGCTTTCAGGGCTGGGCCCTTCCTTGTGGGAGAAGGAGCCGGACGTTTGCCTTTTCGGCAAGAGGCTCTGCCGCGGCCGAGCGCCATGAGATGCTGCGTCTCTGGGAAAGCACAGATCCCCAGTGCTGTTGTGCCTGTAGATAGGGTGCCAAGGGTAGGTGAAGAGCAGCAAGAGCTTTCAGGGCTGGGCCCTTCCTTGTAGGAGATGTAGACGGACATTTGCCTTCTCGGCAAGAGGCTCTTTCGCTGCCGAGCGCCATGAGATGTTGCCTCTCTGGGAAAGCACAGATCCCCACTGCTGTTGTGCCTGTAGATAGGGCGCCAAGGCACCGTGAAGAGCAGCAAGAGCTTTCAGGGCTGGGCCCTTCCTTGTGGGAGAAGGAGACAGACGTTTGCCATTTCGGCAAGAGGCACTGCCGCGGCCCAGCGCCATGAGATGTTGCGTCTCTGGGAAAGCACAGATCCCCAGTGCTGTTGTGCCTGTAGATAGGGCGCCAAGGCACCGTGAAGAGCAGCAGGAGCTTTCAGGGCTGGGCCCTTCCTTGTGGGAGAAGTAGCCAGACGTTTGCCTTCTCTGCAAGAGGCTCTTTCGCTGCCGAGCGCCATGAGATGTTGAGTCTCTGGGAAAGCACAGATCCCCAGTGCTGTTGTGCCTGTAGATAGGGCGCCAAGGCACCGTGAAGAGCAGCAGGAGCTTTCAGGGCTGGGCCCTTCCTTGTGGGAGAAGTAGACGGACGTTTGCCTTTTCGGCAAGATTCTCATTCGTTGCCGAGCGCCATGAGATGTTGCGTCTCTGGGAAAGCACAGATCCCCAGTGCTGTTGTGCCTGTAGATAGGGTTCCAAGGGTAAGTGAAGAGCAGCAACAGCTTTCAGGGCTGGACCCTTCCTTGTGTGAGAAAGAGCCGGACATTTGCCTTTTCGGCAAGAGGCTCTGCCGCGGCCGAGCGCCATGAGATGTTGCGTCTCTCGGAAAGTACAGATCCCCAGTGCTGTTGTGCCTGTAGATAGGGTTCCAAGGGTAGGTGAAGAGCAGCAAGAGCTTTCAGGGCTGGGCCCTTCCTTGTGGGAGAAGGAGCCGGACGTTTGCCTTTTCGGTAAGAGGCTCTGCTGCGGCCGAGCACCATGAGATGTTGCGTCTCTGGGAAAGAACAGATCCCCACTGCTGTTGTGCCTGTAGATAGGGCGCCAAGGGTAGGTGAAGAGCAGCAAGAGCTTTCAGGGCTGGGCCCTTCCTTGTGGGAGAAGGAGCCGGAAGTTTGCCTTTTCGGTAAGAGGCTCTGCTGCGGCCGAGCACCATGAGATGTTGCGTCTCTGGGAAAGCACAGATCCCCAGTGCTGTTGTGCCTGTAGATAGGGTTCCAAGGGTAGGTGAAGAGCAGCAAGAGCTTTCAGGGCTGGGCCCTTCCTTGTGGGAGAAGGAGCCGGACGTTTGCCTTCTCGGTAAGAGGCTCTTTCGCTGCCGAGCGCCATGAGATGTTGCCTCTCTTGGAAAGCACAGATCCCCAGTGCTGTTGTGCCTGTAGATAGGGCGCCAAGGCACCGTGAAGACCAGCAAGAGCTTTCAGGGCTGGGCCCTTCCTTGTGGGAGAAGGAGACGGACGTTTGCCTTCTCGGCAAGAGGCTCTGCCGCGGCCGAGCGACATGACATGTTGCGTCTCTGGGAAAGCACAGATCCCCAGTGCTGTTGTGCCTGTAGATAGGGCGCCAAGGGTAGGTGAAGAGCAGCAAGAGCTTTCAGGGCTGGGCCCTTCCTTGTGGGAGAAGGAGCCGGAAGTTTGCCTTCTCGGCAAGAGGCTCTTTCGCTGCCGAGCGCCATGAGATGTTGCGTCTCTGGGAAAGCACAGATCCCCAGTGCTGTTGTGCCTGTAGATAGGGCGCCAAGGCACCGTGAAGAGCAGCAAGAGCTTTCAGGGCTGGGCCCTTCCTTGTGGCAGAAGGAGCCGGACGTTTGCCTTTTCGGCAAGAGGCTCTGCCGCGGCCGAGCGCCATGAGATGTTGAGTCTCTGGGAAAGCACAGATCCCCAGTGCTGTTGTGCCTGTAGATAGGGCGCCAAGGGTAGGTGAAGAGCAGCAAGAGCTTTCAGGGCTGGGCCCTTCCTTGTGGGAGATGGAGCCGGACGTTTGCCTTTTTGGCAAGAGGCACTGTTGCTGCCGAGCGCCATGAGACATTGAGTCTCTGGGAAAGCACAGATTCCCAGTGCTGTTGTGCCTGTAGATAGGGTACAAAAGCACCGTGAAGAGCAGCAACAGCTTTCAGGGCTGGGCCCTTCCTTGTGGGAGAAGGAGACGGACGTTTGCCTTCTCGGCAAGAGGCTCTGCCGCGGCCGAGCGCCATGAGATGTTGCGTCTCTGGGAAAGCACAGATCCCCAGTGCTGTTGTGCCTGTAGATAGGGCGCCAAGGGTAGGTGAAGAGCAGCAACAGCTTTCAGGGCTGGGCCCTTCCTTGTGGGAGAAGGAGCCGGACGTTTGCCTTTTCGGCAAGAGGCTCTGCCGCGGCCGAGCGCCATGAGATGCTGCGTCTCTGGGAAAGCACAGATCCCCAGTGCTGTTGTGCCTGTAGATAGGGTGCCAAGGGTAGGTGAAGAGCAGCAAGAGCTTTCAGGGCTGGGCCCTTCCTTGTAGGAGATGTAGACGGACATTTGCCTTCTCGGCAAGAGGCTCTTTCGCTGCCGAGCGCCATGAGATGTTGCCTCTCTGGGAAAGCACAGATCCCCACTGCTGTTGTGCCTGTAGATAGGGCGCCAAGGGTAGGTGAAGAGCAGCAACAGCTTTCAGGGCTGGGCCCTTCCTTGTGGGAGAAGGAGACAGACGTTTGCCATTTCGGCAAGAGGCACTGCCGCGGCCCAGCGCCATGAGATGTTGCGTCTCTGGGAAAGCACAGATCCCCAGTGCTGTTGTGCCTGTAGATAGGGCGCCAAGGGTAGGTGAAGAGCATCCAGAGCTTTCAGGGCTGGGCCCTTCCTTGTGGGAGAAGGAGCCGGACGTTTGCCTTTTCGGCAAGAGGCACTGCTGCTGCCGAGCGCCATGAGATGTTGCGTCTCCGGGAAAGCACAGATCCCCAGTGCTGTTGTGCCTGTAGATAGGGCGCCAAGGGTAGGTGAAGAGCAGCAAGAGCTTTCAGGGCTGGGCCCTTCCTTGTGGGAGAAGGAGCCAGACGTTTGCCTTCTCGGCAAGAGGCTCTGCCACGTCGAGCGCTATGAGATGTTGCGTCTCCGGGAAAGCACAGATCCCCAGTGCTGTTGTGCCTGTAGATAGGGCGCCAAGGGTAGGTGAAGAGCAGCAAGAGCTTTCAGGGCTGGGCCCTTCCTTGTGGGAGAAGGAGCCGGACGTTTGCCTTTTCGGCAAGAGGCTCTGCCGCGGCCTAGCTCCATGAGATGTTGCGTCTCTGGGAAAGCACAGATCCCCAGTGCTGTTGTGCCTGTAGATAGGGTTCCAAGGGTAGGTGAAGAGCAGCAAGAGCTTTCAGGGCTGGGCCCTTCCTTGTGGGAGAAGGAGCCGGACGTTTGCCTTCTCGGCAAGAGGCTCATTCGCTGCCGAGAGCCATGAGATGTTGAGTCTCTGGGAAAGCACAGATCCCCACTGCTGTTGTGCCTGTAGATAGGGTTCCAAGGGTAGGTGAAGAGCAGCAAGAGCTTTCAGGGCTGGGCCCTTCCTTGTGTGAGAAGGAGCCAGACGTTTGCCTTCTCGGCAAGAGGCTCATTCGCTGCCGAGCGCCATGAGATGTTGCGTCTCTGGGAAAGCACAGATCCCCAGTGCTGTTGTGCCTGTAGATAGGGTGCCAAGGGTAGGTGAAGAGCATCCAGAGCTTTCAGGGCTGGGCCCTTCCTTGTGGGAGAAGGAGCCGGACGTTTGCCTTCTCGGCAAGAGGCTCTGCCGCGTCGAGCGCTATGAGATGTTGCGTCTCTGGGAAAGCACAGATCCCCAGTGCTGTTGTGCCTGTAGATAGGGTTCCAAGGGTAGGTGAAGAGCAGCAAGAGCTTTCAGGGCTGGGCCCTTCCTTGTGGGAGAAGGAGCCGGACGTTTGCCTTCTCGGTAAGAGGCTCTGCTGCGGCCGAGCACCATGAGATGTTGCGTCTCTGGGAAAGTACAGATGCCCAGTGCTGTTGTGCCTGTAGATAGGGTTCCAAGGGTAGGTGAAGAGCAGCAAGAGCTTTCAGGGCTGGGCCCTTCCTTGTGGGAGAAGGAGCCGGACGTTTGCCTTCTCGGCAAGAGGCTCTGCCGCGGCCGAGCGACATGACATGTTGCGTCTCTGGGAAAGCACAGATCCCCACTGCTGTTGTGCCTGTAGATAGGGCGCCAAGGGTAGGTGAAGAGCAGCAAGAGCTTTCAGGGCTGGGCCCTTCCTTGTGGGAGAAGGAGCCGGAAGTTTGCCTTTTCGGTAAGAGGCTCTGCTGCGGCCGAGCACCATGAGATGTTGCGTCTCTGGGAAAGCACAGATCCCCAGTGCTGTTGTGCCTGTAGATAGGGTTCCAAGGGTAGGTGAAGAGCAGCAAGAGCTTTCAGGGCTGGGCCCTTCCTTGTGGGAGAAGGAGCCGGACGTTTGCCTTCTCGGTAAGAGGCTCTGCCGCGGCCGAGCGCCATGAGATGTTGCCTCTCTTGGAAAGCACAGATCCCCAGTGCTGTTGTGCCTGTAGATAGGGCGCCAAGGCACCGTGAAGACCAGCAAGAGCTTTCAGGGCTGGGCCCTTCCTTGTGGGAGAAGGAGACGGACGTTTGCCTTCTCGGCAAGAGGCTCTGCCGCGGCCGAGCGACATGACATGTTGCGTCTCTGGGAAAGCACAGATCCCCAGTGCTGTTGTGCCTGTAGATAGGGCGCCAAGGGTAGGTGAAGAGCATCCAGAGCTTTCAGGGCTGGGCCCTTCCTTGTGGGAGAAGGAGCCGGAAGTTTGCCTTCTCGGCAAGAGCCTCTTTCGCTGCCGAGCGCCATGAGATGTTGCGTCTCTGGGAAAGCACAGATCCCCAGTGCTGTTGTGCCTGTAGATAGGGCGCCAAGGCACCGTGAAGAGCAGCAAGAGCTTTCAGGGCTGGGCCCTTCCTTGTGGCAGAAGGAGCCGGACGTTTGCCTTTTCGGCAAGAGGCTCTGCCGCGGCCGAGCGCCATGAGATGTTGAGTCTCTGGGAAAGCACAGATCCCCAGTGCTGTTGTGCCTGTAGATAGGGCGCCAAGGGTAGGTGAAGAGCAGCAAGAGCTTTCAGGGCTGGGCCCTTCCTTGTGGGAGAAGGAGCCGGACGTTTGCCTTCTCGGCAAGAGGCTCTTTCGCTGCTGAGCGCTATGAGATGTTGCGTCTCTGGGAAAGCACAGATCCCCAGTGCTGTTGTGTTTGTAGATAAGGCGCCAAGGCACCGTGAAGACCAGCAAGAGCTTTCAGGGCTGGGCCCTTCCTTGTGGGAGAAGGAGCCGGACGTTTGCCTTTTCGGCAAGAGGCTCTGCTGCGGCCGAGCACCATGAGATGTTGCGTCTCTGGGAAAGCACAGATCCCCAGTGCTGTTGTGCCTGTAGATAGGGTTCCAAGGGTAGGTGAAGAGCAGCAGGAGCTTTCAGGGCTGGGCCCTTCCTTGTGGGAGAAGTAGACGGACGTTTGCCTTTTCGGCAAGATTCTCATTCGTTGTCGAGCGCCATGAGATGTTGCGTCTCTGGGAAAGCACAGATCCCCAGTGCTGTTGTGCCTGTAGATAGGGTTCCAAGGGTAGGTGAAGAGCAGCAACAGCTTTCAGGGCTGGGCCCTTCCTTGTGGGAGAAGGAGACGGACGTTTGCCTTCTCGGCAAGAGGCACTGCCGCGGCCGAGCGCCATGAGATGTTGCCTCTCTGGGAAAGCACAGATCCCCACTGCTGTTGTGCCTGTAGATAGGGCGCCAAGGGTAGGTGAAGAGCAGCAAGAGCTTTCAGGGCTGGGCCCTTCCTTGTGGGAGAAGGAGCCGGACGTTTGCCTTCTCGGCAAGAGGCTCTTTCGCTGCTGAGCGCCATGAGATGTTGCGTCTCTGGGAAAGCACAGATCCCCAGTGCTGTTGTGCCTGTAGATAAGGCGCCAAGGCACCGTGAAGAGCAGCAAGAGCTTTCAGGGCTGGGCCCTTCCTTGTGGGAGAAAGAGCCGGACGTTTGCCTTTTCGTCAAGAGGCTCTGCCGCGGCCGAGCGCCATGAGATGTTGAGTCTCTGGGAAAGCACAGATCCCCAGTGCTGTTGTGCCTGTAGATAGGGTTCCAAGGGTAGGTGAAGAGCAGCAAGAGCTTTCAGGGCTGGGCCCTTCCTTGTGGGAGAAGGAGCCGGACGTTTGCCTTTTCGGTAAGAGGCTCTGCTGCGGCCGAGCACCATGAGATGTTGCGTCTCTGGGAAAGCACAGATCCCCAGTGCTGTTGTGCCTGTAGATAGGGTGCCAAGGGTAGGTGAAGAGCAGCAAGAGCTTTCAGGGCTGGGCCCTTCCTTGTGGGAGAAGGAGCCGGACGTTTGCCTTCTCGGTAAGAGGCTCTGCTGCGGCCGAGCACCATGAGATGTTGAGTTTCTGGGAAAGCACAGATGCCCAGTGCTGTTGTGCCTGTAGATAGGGCGCCAAGGGTAGGTGAAGAGCAGCAGCAGCTTTCAGGGCTGGGCCCTTCCTTGTGGGAGAAGGAGCCGGACGTTTGCCTTCTCGGCAAGAGGCTCTTTCGCTGCCGAGCGCCATGAGATGTTGAGTCTCTGGGAAAGCACAGATCCCCAGTGCTGTTGTGCCTGTAGATAGGGCGCCAAGGCACCGTGAAGACCAGCAAGAGCTTTCAGGGCTGGGCCCTTCCTTGTGGGAGAAGGAGCCGGACGTTTGCCTTCTCGGCAAGAGGCTCTTTCGCTGCCGAGCGCTATGAGATGTTGCGTCTCTGGGAAAGCACAGATCCCCAGTGCTGTTGTGCCTGTAGATAGGGCGCCAAGGCACCGTGAAGAGCAGCAAGAGCTTTCAGGGCTGGGCCCTTCCTTGTGGGAGAAGGAGCCGGACGTTTGCCTTCTCGGCAAGAGGCTCTGCTGCGGCCGAGCGACATGACATGTTGCGTCTCTGGGAAAGCACAGATCCCCAGTCCTGTTGTGCCTGTAGATAGGGCGCCAAGGGTAGGTGAAGAGCAGCAAGAGCTTTCAGGGCTGGGCCCTTCCTTGTGGGAGAAGAGCCGACGTTTACCTTCTCGGCAAGAGGCTCTTTCGCTGCAGAGCGCCATGAGATGTTGAGTCTCTGGGAAAGCACAGATTCCCAGTGCTGTTGTGCCTGTAGATAGGGTGCCAAAGCACCGTGAAGAGCTGCAAGAGCTTTCAGGGCTGGGCCCTTCCTTGTGGGAGAAGGAGCCGGACGTTTACCTTCTCGGCAAGAGGCTCTTTCGCTGCAGAGCGCCATGAGATGTTGCCTCTCTGGGAAAGCACAGATCCCCAGTGCTGTTGTGCCTGTAGATAGGGCGCCAAGGGTAGGTGAAGAGCAGCAAGAGCTTTCAGGGCTGGGCCCTTCCTTGTGGGAGAAGGAGCCGGACGTTTGCCTTCTCGGCAAGAGGCTCTTTCGCTGCCGAGCGCTATGAGATGTTGCGTCTCTGGGAAAGCACAGATCCCCAGTGCTGTTGTGCCTGTAGATAAGGCGCCAAGGCACCGTGAAGAGCAGCAAGAGCTTTCAGGGCTGGGCCCTTCCTTGTGGGAGAAGGAGCCGGACGTTTGCCTTCTCGGCAAGAGGCTCTGCCGCGGCCGAGCGCCATGACATGTTGCGTCTCTGGGAAAGCACAGATCCCCAGTGCTGTTGTGCCTGTAGATAGGGCGCCAAGGGTAGGTGAAGAGCAGCAAGAGCTTTCAGGGCTGGGCCCTTCCTTGTGGGAGAAGGAGCCAGACGTTTGCCTTTTCGACAAGAGGCTCTTTCGCTGCTGAGAGCTATGAGATGTTGCCTCTCTGGGAAAGCACAGATCCCCAGTGCTGTTGTGCCTGTAGATAGGGCGCCAAGGGTCGGTGAAGAGCAGCAAGAGCTTTCAGGGCTGGGCCCTTCCTTGTGGGAGAAGGAGACGGACGTTTGCCTTTTCGGCAAGAGGCTCTGCCGCGGCCGAGCGCCATGAGATGTTGCGTCTCTGGGAAAGCACAGATCCCCAGTGCTGTTGTGCCTGTAGATAGGGTGCCAAGGGTAGGTGAAGAGCAGCAAGAGCTTTCAGGGCTGGGCCCTTCCTTGTGGGAGAAGGAGACGGACGTTTGCCTTCTCGGTAAGAGGCTCTGCTGCGGCCGAGCACCATGAGATGTTGAGTTTCTGGGAAAGCACAGATGCCCAGTGCTGTTGTGCCTGTAGATAGGGCGCCAAGGGTAGGTGAAGAGCAGCAGCAGCTTTCAGGGCTGGGCCCTTCCTTGTGGGAGAAGGAGCCGGACGTTTGCCTTCTCGGCAAGAGGCTCTTTCGCTGCCGAGCGCTATGAGATGTTGCGTCTCTGGGAAAGCACAGATCCCCAGTGCTGTTGTGCCTGTAGATAGGGCGCCAAGGGTAGGTGAAGAGCAGCAAGAGCTTTCAGGGCTGGGCCCTTCCTTGTGGGAGAAGGAGCCGGACGTTTGCCTTCTCGGCAAGAGGCTCTGCTGCGGCCGAGCGACATGACATGTTGCGTCTCTGGGAAAGCACAGATCCCCAGTGCTGTTGTGCCTGTAGATAGGGCGCCAAGGGTAGGTGAAGAGCAGCAAGAGCTTTCAGGGCTGGGCCCTTCCTTGTGGGAGAAGAGCCGACGTTTACCTTCTCGGCAAGAGGCTCTTTCGCTGCAGAGCGCCATGAGATGTTGAGTCTCTGGGAAAGCACAGATTCCCAGTGCTGTTGTGCCTGTAGATAGGGTGCCAAAGCACCGTGAAGAGCTGCAAGAGCTTTCAGGGCTGGGCCCTTCCTTGTGGGAGAAGGAGCCGGACGTTTACCTTCTCGGCAAGAGGCTCTTTCGCTGCAGAGCGCCATGAGATGTTGCCTCTCTGGGAAAGCACAGATCCCCAGTGCTGTTGTGCCTGTAGATAGGGCGCCAAGGGTAGGTGAAGAGCAGCAAGAGCTTTCAGGGCTGGGCCCTTCCTTGTGGGAGAAGGAGCCGGACGTTTGCCTTCTCGGCAAGAGGCTCTTTCGCTGCCGAGCGCTATGAGATGTTGCGTCTCTGGGAAAGCACAGATCCCCAGTGCTGTTGTGCCTGTAGATAAGGCGCCAAGGCACCGTGAAGAGCAGCAAGAGCTTTCAGGGCTGGGCCCTTCCTTGTGGGAGAAGGAGCCGGACGTTTGCCTTCTCGGCAAGAGGCTCTGCCGCGGCCGAGCGCCATGACATGTTGCGTCTCTGGGAAAGCACAGATCCCCAGTGCTGTTGTGCCTGTAGATAGGGCGCCAAGGCACCGTGAAGAGCAGCAAGAGCTTTCAGGGCTGGGCCCTTCCTTGTGGGAGAAGGAGCCGGACGTTTACCTTCTCGGCAAGAGGCTCTTTCGCTGCAGAGCGCCATGAGATGTTGAGTCTCTGGGAAAGCACAGATCCCCAGTGCTGTTGTGCCTGTAGATAGGGTGCCAAAGCACCGTGAAGAGCTGCAAGAGCTTTCAGGGCTGGGCCCTTCCTTGTGGGAGAAGGAGCCAGACGTTTGCCTTTTCGACAAGAGGCTCTTTCGCTGCTGAGAGCTATGAGATGTTGCCTCTCTGGGAAAGCACAGATCCCCAGTGCTGTTGTGCCTGTAGATAGGGCGCCAAGGGTAGGTGAAGAGCAGCAAGAGCTTTCAGGGCTGGGCCCTTCCTTGTGGGAGAAGGAGCCGGACGTTTGCCTTTTCGGCAAGAGGCTCTGCCGCGGCCGAGAGCCATGAGATGTTGCGTCTCTGGGAAAGCACAGATCCCCAGTGCTGTTGTGCCTGTAGATAGGGTTCCAAGGGTAGGTGAAGAGCAGCAAGAGCTTTCAGGGCTGGGCCCTTCCTTGTGGGAGAAGGAGCCGGACGTTTGCCTTCTCGGCAAGAGGCACTGCCGCGGCTGAGCGCGATGAGATGTTGCGTCTCTGGGAAAGCACAGATCCCCAGTGCTGTTGTGCCTGTAGATAGGGCGCCAAGGGTTGGTAAAGAGCAGCAACAGCTTTCAGGGCTGGGCCCTTCCTTGTGGGAGAAGGAGCCGGACGTTTGCCTTCTCGGTAAGAGGCTCTGCTGCGGCCGAGCACCATGAGATGATTGCGTCTCTGGGAAAGCACAGATGCCCAGTGCTGTTGTGCCTGTAGATAGGGCGCCAAGGGTAGGTGAAGAGCAGCAACAGCTTTCAGGGCTGGGCCCTTCCTTGTGGGAGAAGGAGCCGGATGTTTACCTTCTCGGCAAGAGGCTCTTTCGCTGCAGAGCGCCATGAGATGTTGAGTCTCTGGGAAAGCACAGATTCCCAGTGCTGTTGTGCCTGTAGATAGGGTGCCAAAGCACCGTGAAGAGCTGCAAGAGCTTTCAGGGCTGGGCCCTTCCTTGTGGGAGAAGGAGCCGGACGTTTACCTTCTCGGCAAGAGGCTCTTTCGCTGCAGAGCGCCATGAGATGTTGCCTCTCTGGGAAAGCACAGATCCCCAGTGCTGTTGTGCCTGTAGATAGGGCGCCAAGGGTAGGTGAAGAGCAGCAAGAGCTTTCAGGGCTGGGCCCTTCCTTGTGGGAGAAGGAGCCGGACGTTTGCCTTCTCGGCAAGAGGCTCTTTCGCTGCCGAGCGCTATGAGATGTTGCGTCTCTGGGAAAGCACAGATCCCCAGTGCTGTTGTGCCTGTAGATAGGGCGCCAAGGCACCGTGAAGACCAGCAAGAGCTTTCAGGGCTGGGCCCTTCCTTGTGGGAGAAGGAGCCGGACGTTTGCCTTCTCGGCAAGAGGCTCTGCTGCGGCCGAGCGACATGACATGTTGCGTCTCTGGGAAAGCACAGATCCCCAGTGCTGTTGTGCCTGTAGATAGGGCGCCAAGGGTAGGTGAAGAGCAGCAAGAGCTTTCAGGGCTGGGCCCTTCCTTGTGGGAGAAGAGCCGACGTTTACCTTCTCGGCAAGAGGCTCTTTCGCTGCAGAGCGCCATGAGATGTTGAGTCTCTGGGAAAGCACAGATTCCCAGTGCTGTTGTGCCTGTAGATAGGGTGCCAAAGCACCGTGAAGAGCTGCAAGAGCTTTCAGGGCTGGGCCCTTCCTTGTGGGAGAAGGAGCCGGACGATTGCCTTCTCGGCAAGAGGCTCTGCCGCGGCCGAGCGCCATGACATGTTGCGTCTCTGGGAAAGCACAGATCCCCAGTGCTGTTGTGCCTGTAGATAGGGCGCCAAGGGTAGGTGAAGAGCAGCAAGAGCTTTCAGGGCTGGGCCCTTCCTTGTGGGAGAAGGAGCCGGACGTTTGCCTTCTCGGCAAGAGGCTCTGCCGCGGCCGAGCGCCATGACATGTTGCGTCTCTGGGAAAGCACAGATCCCCAGTGCTGTTGTGCCTGTAGATAGGGCGCCAAGGGTAGGTGAAGAGCAGCAAGAGCTTTCAGGGCTGGGCCCTTCCTTGTGGGAGAAGGAGCCGGACGTTTACCTTCTCGGCAAGAGGCTCTTTCGCTGCAGAGCGCCATGAGATGTTGAGTCTCTGGGAAAGCACAGATTCCCAGTGCTGTTGTGCCTGTAGATAGGGCGCCAAGGGTAGGTGAAGAGCAGCAAGAGCTTTCAGGGCTGGGCCCTTCCTTGTGGGAGAAGGAGCCGGACGTTTGCCTTCTCGGCAAGAGGCTCTGCCGCGGCCGAGCGCCATGACATGTTGCGTCTCTGGGAAAGCACAGATCCCCAGTGCTGTTGTGCCTGTAGATAGGGCGCCAAGGGTAGGTGAAGAGCAGCAAGAGCTTTCAGGGCTGGGCCCTTCCTTGTGGGAGAAGGAGCCGGACGTTTACCTTCTCGGCAAGAGGCTCTTTCGCTGCAGAGCGCCATGAGATGTTGAGTCTCTGGGAAAGCACAGATTCCCAGTGCTGTTGTGCCTGTAGATAGGGTGCCAAAGCACCGTGAAGAGCTGCAAGAGCTTTCAGGGCTGGGCCCTTCCTTGTGGGAGAAGGAGCCAGACGTTTGCCTTTTCGACAAGAGGCTCTTTCGCTGCTGAGAGCTATGAGATGTTGCCTCTCTGGGAAAGCACAGATCCCCAGTGCTGTTGTGCCTGTAGATAGGGCGCCAAGGGTCGGTGAAGAGCAGCAAGAGCTTTCAGGGCTGGGCCCTTCCTTGTGGGAGAAGGAGCCGGACGTTTGCCTTTTCGGCAAGAGGCTCTGCTGCGGCCGAGCGCCATGAGATGTTGCGTCTCTGGGAAAGCACAGATCCCCAGTGCTGTTGTGCCTGTAGATAGGGTTCCAAGGGTAGGTGAAGAGCAGCAAGAGCTTTCAGGGCTGGGCCCTTCCTTGTGGGAGAAGGAGCCGGACGTTTGCCTTCTCGGCAAGAGGCTCTTTCGCTGCCGAGCGCCATGAGATGTTGAGTCTCTGGGAAAGCACAGATCCCCAGTGCTGTTGTGCCTGTAGATAGGGTTCCAAGGGTAGGTGAAGAGCAGCAAGAGCTTTCAGGGCTGGGCCCTTCCTTGTGGCAGAAGGAGCCGGACGTTTGCCTTTTCGGCAAGAGGCTCTGCCGCGGCCGAGCGCCATGAGATGTTGCGTCTCTGGGAAAGCACAGATCCCCAGTGCTGTTGTGCCTGTAGATAGGGTTCCAAGGGTAGGTGAAGAGCAGCAAGAGCTTTCAGGGCTGGGCCCTTCCTTGTGGGAGAAGGAGACGGACGTTTGCCTTCTCGGCAAGAGGCACTGCCGCGGCTGAGCGCGATGAGATGTTGCGTCTCTGGGAAAGCACAGATCCCCAGTGCTGTTGTGCCTGTAGATAGGGCGCCAAGGGTTGGTAAAGAGCAGCAACAGCTTTCAGGGCTGGGCCCTTCCTTGTGGGAGAAGGAGCCGGACGTTTGCCTTCTCGGCAAGAGGCTCTTTCGCTGCCGAGCGCCATGAGATGTTGCGTCTCTGGAAAAGCACAGATCCCCAGTGCTGTTGTGCCTGTAGATAGGGTTCCAAGGGTAGGTGAAGAGCAGCAGCAGCTTTCAGGGCTGGGCCCTTCCTTGTGGCAGAAGGAGCCGGACGTTTGCCTTCTCGGTAAGAGGCTCTGCTGCGGCCGAGCACCATGAGATGATTGCGTCTCTGGGAAAGCACAGATGCCCAGTGCTGTTGTGCCTGTAGATAGGGCGCCAAGGGTAGGTGAAGAGCAGCAACAGCTTTCAGGGCTGGGCCCTTCCTTGTGGGAGAAGGAGCCGGATGTTTGCCTTCTCGGCAAGAGGCTCTTTCGCTGCCGAGCGCCATGAGATGTTGCCTCTCTTGGAAAGCACAGATCCCCAGTGCTGTTGTGCCTGTAGATAGGGCGCCAAGGCACCGTGAAGACCAGCAAGAGCTTTCAGGGCTGGGCCCTTCCTTGTGGGAGAAGGAGCCGGACGTTTGCCTTCTCGGCAAGAGGCTCTGCTGCGGCCGAGCGACATGACATGTTGCGTCTCTGGGAAAGCACAGATCCCCAGTGCTGTTGTGCCTGTAGATAGGGCGCCAAGGGTAGGTGAAGAGCAGCAAGAGCTTTCAGGGCTGGGCCCTTCCTTGTGGGAGAAGAGCCGACGTTTACCTTCTCGGCAAGAGGCTCTTTCGCTGCAGAGCGCCATGAGATGTTGAGTCTCTGGGAAAGCACAGATTCCCAGTGCTGTTGTGCCTGTAGATAGGGTGCCAAAGCACCGTGAAGAGCTGCAAGAGCTTTCAGGGCTGGGCCCTTCCTTGTGGGAGAAGGAGCCGGACGTTTACCTTCTCGGCAAGAGGCTCTTTCGCTGCAGAGCGCCATGAGATGTTGCCTCTCTGGGAAAGCACAGATCCCCAGTGCTGTTGTGCCTGTAGATAGGGCGCCAAGGGTAGGTGAAGAGCAGCAAGAGCTTTCAGGGCTGGGCCCTTCCTTGTGGGAGAAGGAGCCGGACGTTTGCCTTCTCGGCAAGAGGCTCTTTCGCTGCCGAGCGCTATGAGATGTTGCGTCTCTGGGAAAGCACAGATCCCCAGTGCTGTTGTGCCTGTAGATAGGGCGCCAAGGCACCGTGAAGACCAGCAAGAGCTTTCAGGGCTGGGCCCTTCCTTGTGGGAGAAGGAGCCGGACGTTTGCCTTCTCGGCAAGAGGCTCTGCTGCGGCCGAGCGACATGACATGTTGCGTCTCTGGGAAAGCACAGATCCCCAGTGCTGTTGTGCCTGTAGATAGGGCGCCAAGGGTAGGTGAAGAGCAGCAAGAGCTTTCAGGGCTGGGCCCTTCCTTGTGGGAGAAGAGCCGACGTTTACCTTCTCGGCAAGAGGCTCTTTCGCTGCAGAGCGCCATGAGATGTTGAGTCTCTGGGAAAGCACAGATTCCCAGTGCTGTTGTGCCTGTAGATAGGGTGCCAAAGCACCGTGAAGAGCTGCAAGAGCTTTCAGGGCTGGGCCCTTCCTTGTGGGAGAAGGAGCCGGACGTTTACCTTCTCGGCAAGAGGCTCTTTCGCTGCAGAGCGCCATGAGATGTTGCCTCTCTGGGAAAGCACAGATCCCCAGTGCTGTTGTGCCTGTAGATAGGGCGCCAAGGGTAGGTGAAGAGCAGCAAGAGCTTTCAGGGCTGGGCCCTTCCTTGTGGCAGAAGGAGCCGGACGTTTGCCTTCTCGGCAAGAGGCTCTTTCGCTGCCGAGCGCTATGAGATGTTGCGTCTCTGGGAAAGCACAGATCCCCAGTGCTGTTGTGCCTGTAGATAAGGCGCCAAGGCACCGTGAAGAGCAGCAAGAGCTTTCAGGGCTGGGCCCTTCCTTGTGGGAGAAGGAGCCGGACGTTTGCCTTCTCGGCAAGAGGCTCTGCCGCGGCCGAGCGCCATGACATGTTGCGTCTCTGGGAAAGCACAGATCCCCAGTGCTGTTGTGCCTGTAGATAGGGCGCCAAGGGTAGGTGAAGAGCAGCAAGAGCTTTCAGGGCTGGGCCCTTCCTTGTGGGAGAAGGTGCCGGACGTTTACCTTCTCGGCAAGAGGCTCTTTCGCTGCAGAGCGCCATGAGATGTTGAGTCTCTGGGAAAGCACAGATTCCCAGTGCTGTTGTGCCTGTAGATAGGGTGCCAAAGCACCGTGAAGAGCTGCAAGAGCTTTCAGGGCTGGGCCCTTCCTTGTGGGAGAAGGAGCCAGACGTTTGCCTTTTCGACAAGAGGCTCTTTCGCTGCTGAGAGCTATGAGATGTTGCGTCTCTGGGAAAGCACAGATCCCCAGTGCTGTTGTGCCTGTAGATAGGGCGCCAAGGGTCGGTGAAGAGCAGCAAGAGCTTTCAGGGCTGGGCCCTTCCTTGTGGGAGAAGGAGCCGGACGTTTGACTTCTCGGCAAGAGGCTCTGCCGCGGCCGAGCGCCATGAGATGTTGCGTCTCTGGGAAAGCACAGATCCCCAGTGCTGTTGTGCCTGTAGATAGGGTTCCAAGGGTAGGTGAAGAGCAGCAAGAGCTTTCAGGGCTGGGCCCTTCCTTGTGGGAGAAGGAGCCGGACGTTTGCCTTCTCGGCAAGAGGCTCTTTCGCTGCCGAGCGCCATGAGATGTTGAGTCTCTGGGAAAGCACAGATCCCCAGTGCTGTTGTGCCTGTAGATAGGGCGCCAAGGGTAGGTGAAGAGCAGCAAGAGCTTTCAGGGCTGGGCCCTTCCTTGTGGCAGAAGGAGCCGGACGTTTGCCTTTTCGGCAAGAGGCTCTGCCGCGGCCGAGCGCCATGAGATGTTGCGTCTCTGGGAAAGCACAGATCCCCAGTGCTGTTGTGCCTGTAGATAGGGTTCCAAGGGTAGGTGAAGAGCAGCAAGAGCTTTCAGGGCTGGGCCCTTCCTTGTGGGAGAAGGAGACGGACGTTTGCCTTCTCGGCAAGAGGCACTGCCGCGGCTGAGCGCGATGAGATGTTGCGTCTCTGGGAAAGCACAGATCCCCAGTGCTGTTGTGCCTGTAGATAGGGCGCCAAGGGTTGGTAAAGAGCAGCAAGAGCTTTCAGGGTTGGGCCCTTCCTTGTGGGAGAAAGAGCCGGACGTTTGCCTTCTCGGCAAGAGGCTCTTTCGCTGCCGAGCGCCATGAGATGTTGCGTCTCTGGAAAAGCACAGATCCCCAGTGCTGTTGTGCCTGTAGATAGGGTTCCAAGGGTAGGTGAAGAGCAGCAAGAGCTTTCAGGGCTGGGCCCTTCCTTGTGGCAGAAGGAGCCGGACGTTTGCCTTCTCGGTAAGAGGCTCTGCTGCGGCCGAGCACCATGAGATGATTGCGTCTCTGGGAAAGCACAGATCCCCAGTGCTGTTGTGCCTGTAGGTAGGGCGCCAAGGGTAGGTGAAGAGCAGCAACAGCTTTCAGGGCTGGGCCCTTCCTTGTGGGAGAAGGAGCCGGATGTTTGCCTTCTCGGCAAGAGGCTCTTTCGCTGCCGAGCGCCATGAGATGTTGCCTCTCTTGGAAAGCACAGATCCCCAGTGCTGTTGTGCCTGTAGATAGGGCGCCAAGGGTAGGTGAAGAGCAGCAAGAGCTTTCAGGGCTGGGCCCTTCCTTGTGGGAGAAGGAGCCGGACGTTTGCCTTCTCGGCAAGAGGCTCTTTCGCTGCCGAGCGCTATGAGATGTTGCGTCTCTGGGAAAGCACAGATCCCCAGTGCTGTTGTGCCTGTAGATAGGGCGCCAAGGCACCGTGAAGACCAGCAAGAGCTTTCAGGGCTGGGCCCTTCCTTGTGGGAGAAGGAGCCGGACGTTTGCCTTCTCGGCAAGAGGCTCTGCTGCGGCCGAGCGACATGACATGTTGCGTCTCTGGGAAAGCACAGATCCCCAGTGCTGTTGTGCCTGTAGATAGGGCGCCAAGGGTAGGTGAAGAGCAGCAAGAGCTTTCAGGGCTGGGCCCTTCCTTGTGGGAGAAGAGCCGACGTTTACCTTCTCGGCAAGAGGCTCTTTCGCTGCAGAGCGCCATGAGATGTTGAGTCTCTGGGAAAGCACAGATTCCCAGTGCTGTTGTGCCTGTAGATAGGGTGCCAAAGCACCGTGAAGAGCTGCAAGAGCTTTCAGGGCTGGGCCCTTCCTTGTGGGAGAAGGAGCCGGACGTTTACCTTCTCGGCAAGAGGCTCTTTCGCTGCAGAGCGCCATGAGATGTTGCCTCTCTGGGAAAGCACAGATCCCCAGTGCTGTTGTGCCTGTAGATAGGGCGCCAAGGGTAGGTGAAGAGCAGCAAGAGCTTTCAGGGCTGGGCCCTTCCTTGTGGGAGAAGGAGCCGGACGTTTGCCTTCTCGGCAAGAGGCTCTTTCGCTGCCGAGCGCTATGAGATGTTGCGTCTCTGGGAAAGCACAGATCCCCAGTGCTGTTGTGCCTGTAGATAAGGCGCCAAGGCACCGTGAAGAGCAGCAAGAGCTTTCAGGGCTGGGCCCTTCCTTGTGGGAGAAGGAGCCGGACGTTTGCCTTCTCGGCAAGAGGCTCTGCCGCGGCCGAGCGCCATGACATGTTGCGTCTCTGGGAAAGCACAGATCCCCAGTGCTGTTGTGCCTGTAGATAGGGCGCCAAGGGTAGGTGAAGAGCAGCAAGAGCTTTCAGGGCTGGGCCCTTCCTTGTGGGAGAAGGAGCCGGACGTTTACCTTCTCGGCAAGAGGCTCTTTCGCTGCTGAGAGCTATGAGATGTTGCCTCTCTGGGAAAGCACAGATCCCCAGTGCTGTTGTGCCTGTAGATAGGGCGCCAAGGGTCGGTGAAGAGCAGCAAGAGCTTTCAGGGCTGGGCCCTTCCTTGTGGGAGAAGGAGCCGGACGTTTGCCTTCTCGGCAAGAGGCTCTGCCGCGGCCGAGCGCCATGAGATGTTGCGTCTCTGGGAAAGCACAGATCCCCAGTGCTGTTGTGCCTGTAGATAGGGTTCCAAGGGTAGGTGAAGAGCAGCAAGAGCTTTCAGGGCTGGGCCCTTCCTTGTGGGAGAAGGAGACGGACGTTTGCCTTCTCGGCAAGAGGCACTGCCGCGGCTGAGCTCGATGAGATGTTGCGTCTCTGGGAAAGCACAGATCCCCATTGCTGTTGTGCCTGTAGATAGGGCGCCAAGGGTTGGTAAAGAGCAGCAACAGCTTTCAGGGCTGGGCCCTTCCTTGTGGGAGAAGGAGCCGGACGTTTGCCTTCTCGGCAAGAGGCTCTTTCGCTGCCGAGCGCCATGAGATGTTGCGTCTCTGGAAAAGCACAGATCCCCAGTGCTGTTGTGCCTGTAGATAGGGTTCCCAGTGTAGGTGAAGAGCAGCAGCAGCTTTCAGGGCTGGGCCCTTCCTTGTGGCAGAAGGAGCCGGACGTTTGCCTTCTCGGTAAGAGGCTCTGCTGCGGCCGAGCACCATGAGATGTTGCGTCTCTGGGAAAGCACAGATGCCCAGTGCTGTTGTGCCTGTAGATAGGGTTCCAAGGGTAGGTGAAGAGCAGCAACAGCTTTCAGGGCTGGGCCCTTCCTTGTGGGAGAAGGAGCCGGATGTTTGCCTTCTCGGCAAGAGGCTCTTTCGCTGCCGAGCGCCATGAGATGTTGCCTCTCTTGGAAAGCACAGATCCCCAGTGCTGTTGTGCCTGTAGATAGGGCGCCAAGGCACCGTGAAGACCAGCAAGAGCTTTCAGGGCTGGGCCCTTCCTTGTGGGAGAAGGAGCCGGACGTTTGCCTTCTCGGCAAGAGGCTCTTTCGCTACCGAGCGCCATGAGATGTTGAGTCTCTGGGAAAGCACAGATCCCCAGTGCTGTTGTGCCTGTAGATAGGGCGCCAAGGCACCGTGAAGAGCAGCAAGAGCTTTCAGGGCTGGGCCCTTCCTTGTGGGAGAAGGAGCCGGACGTTTGCCTTTTCGGCAAGAGGCTCTTTCGCTGCCGAGCGCCATGAGATGTTGAGTCTCTGGGAAAGTACAGATCCCCAGTGCTGTTGTGCCTGTAGATAAGGCGCCAAGGCACCGTGAAGAGCAGCAAGAGCTTTCAGGGCTGGGCCCTTCCTTGTGGGAGAAGGAGCCGGACGTTTGCCTTCTCGGCAAGAGGCTCTTTCGCTGCCGAGCGCCATGAGATGTTGAGTCTCTGGGAAAGCACAGATCCCCAGTGCTGTTGTGCCTGTAGATAGGGCGCCAAGGCACCGTGAAGACCAGCAAGAGCTTTCAGGGCTGGGCCCTTCCTTGTGGGAGAAGGAGCCGGACGTTTACCTTCTCGGCAAGAGGCTCTTTCGCTGCAGAGCGCCATGAGATGTTGAGTCTCTGGGAAAGCACAGATTCCCAGTGCTGTCGTGCCTGTAGATAGGGTGCCAAAGCACCGTGAAGAGCTGCAAGAGCTTTCAGGGCTGGGCCCTTCCTTGTGGGAGAAGGAGCCAGACGTTTGCCTTTTCGACAAGAGGCTCTTTCGCTGCTGAGAGCTATGAGATGTTGCCTCTCTGGGAAAGCACAGATCCCCAGTGCTGTTGTGCCTGTAGATAGGGCGCCAAGGGTCGGTGAAGAGCAGCAAGAGCTTTCAGGGCTGGGCCCTTCCTTGTGGGAGAAGGAGACGGACGTTTGCCTTTTCGGCAAGAGGCTCTGCCGCGGCCGAGCGCCATGAGATGTTGCGTCTCTGGGAAAGCACAGATCCCCAGTGCTGTTGTGCCTGTAGATAGGGCGCCAAGGCACCGTGAAGAGCAGCAAGAGCTTTCAGGGCTGGGCCCTTCCTTGTGGGAGAAGGAGACGGACGTTTGCCTTCTCGGCAAGAGGCTCTTTCGCTGCCGAGCGCCATGAGATGTTGAGTCTCTGGAAAAGCACAGATCCCCAATGCTGTTGTGCCTGTAGATAGGGTGCCAAGGGTAGGTGAAGAGCAGCAAGAGCTTTCAGGGCTGGGCCCTTCCTTGTGGGAGAAGGAGCCGGACGTTTGCCTTCTCGGCAAGAGGCTCTTTCGCTGCCGAGCGCCATGAGATGTTGCGTCTCTGGGAAAGCACAGATCCCCAGTGCTGTTGTGCCTGTAGATAGGGTTCCAAGGGTAGGTGAAGAGCAGCAAGAGCTTTCAGGGCTGGGCCCTTCCTTGTGGGAGAAGGAGACGGACGTTTGCCTTCTCGGCAAGAGGCACTGCCGCGGCTGAGCGCGATGAGATGTTGCGTCTCTGGGAAAGCACAGATCCCCAGTGCTGTTGTGCCTGTAGATAGGGCGCCAAGGGTTGGTAAAGAGCAGCAACAGCTTTCAGGGCTGGGCCCTTCCTTGTGGGAGAAGGAGCCGGACGTTTGCCTTCTCGGCAAGAGGCTCTTTCGCTGCCGAGCGCCATGAGATGTTGCGTCTCTGGAAAAGCACAGATCCCCAGTGCTGTTGTGCCTGTAGATAGGGTTCCCAGTGTAGGTGAAGAGCAGCAGCAGCTTTCAGGGCTGGGCCCTTCCTTGTGGCAGAAGGAGCCGGACGTTTGCCTTCTCGGTAAGAGGCTCTGCTGCGGCCGAGCACCATGAGATGTTGCGTCTCTGGGAAAGCACAGATGCCCAGTGCTGTTGTGCCTGTAGATAGGGCGCCAAGGGTAGGTGAAGAGCAGCAACAGCTTTCAGGGCTGGGCCCTTCCTTGTGGGAGAAGGAGCCGGATGTTTGCCTTCTCGGCAAGAGGCTCTTTCGCTGCCGAGCGCCATGAGATGTTGCCTCTCTTGGAAAGCACAGATCCCCAGTGCTGTTGTGCCTGTAGATAGGGCGCCAAGGCACCGTGAAGACCAGCAAGAGCTTTCAGGGCTGGGCCCTTCCTTGTGGGAGAAGGAGCCGGACGTTTGCCTTCTCGGCAAGAGGCTCTTTCGCTACCGAGCGCCATGAGATGTTGAGTCTCTGGGAAAGCACAGATCCCCAGTGCTGTTGTGCCTGTAGATAAGGCGCCAAGGGCACCGTGAAGAGCAGCAAGAGCTTTCAGGGCTGGGCCCTTCCTTGTGGGAGAAGGAGCCGGACGTTTACCTTCTCGGCAAGAGGCTCTTTCGCTGCAGAACGCCATGAGATGTTGACGCTCTGGGGAAAGCACAGATTCCCAGTGCTGTCGTGCCTGTAGATAGGGTGCCAAAGCACCGTGAAGAGCTGCAAGAGCTTTCAGGGCTGGGCCCTTCCTTGTGGGAGAAGGAGCCAGACGTTTGCCTTTTCGACAAGAGGCTCTTTCGCTGCTGAGAGCTATGAGATGTTGCCTCTCTGGGAAAGCACAGATCCCCACTGCTGTTGTGCCTGTAGATAGGGCGCCAAGGGTCGGTGAAGAGCAGCAAGAGCTTTCAGGGCTGGGCCCTTCCTTGTGGGAGAAGGAGCCGGACGTTTGCCTTTTCGGCAAGAGGCTCTGCCGCGGCCGAGCGCCATGAGATGTTGCGTCTCTGGGAAAGCACAGATCCCCAGTGCTGTTGTGCCTGTAGATAGGGTTCCAAGGGTAGGTGAAGAGCAGCAAGAGCTTTCAGGGCTGGGCCCTTCCTTGTGGGAGAAGGAGCCGGACGTTTGCCTTCTCGGCAAGAGGCTCTTTCGCTGCCGAGCGCCATGAGATGTTGAGTCTCTGGGAAAGCACAGATCCCCAGTGCTGTTGTGCCTGTAGATAGGGTTCCAAGGGTAGGTGAAGAGCAGCAAGAGCTTTCAGGGCTGGGCCCTTCCTTGTGGCAGAAGGAGCCGGACGTTTGCCTTTTCGGCAAGAGGCTCTGCCGCGGCCGAGCGCCATGAGATGTTGCCTCTCTGGGAAAGCACAGATCCCCAGTGCTGTTGTGCCTGTAGATAGGGTGCCAAGGGTAGGTGAAGAGCAGCAAGAGCTTTCAGGGCTGGGCCCTTCCTTGTGGGAGAAGGAGACGGACGTTTGCCTTTTCGGCAAGAGGCTCTGCCGCGGCCGAGCGCCATGAGATGTTGCGTCTCTGGGAAAGCACAGATCCCCAGTGCTGTTGTGCCTGTAGATAGGGCGCCAAGGCACCGTGAAGAGCAGCAAGAGCTTTCAGGGCTGGGCCCTTCCTTGTGGGAGAAGGAGACGGACGTTTGCCTTCTCGGCAAGAGGCTCTTTCGCTGCCGAGCGCCATGAGATGTTGAGTCTCTGGAAAAGCACAGATCCCCAGTGCTGTTGTGCCTGTAGATAGGGTGCCAAGGCACCGTGAAGAGCTGCAAGAGCTTTCAGGGCTGGGCCCTTCCTTGTGGGAGAAGGAGCCGGACGTTTACCTTCTCGGCAAGAGGCTCTTTCGCTGCAGAGCGCCATGAGATGTTGCCTCTCTGGGAAAGCACAGATCCCCAGTGCTGTTGTGCCTGTAGATAGGGCGCCAAGGGTAGGTGAAGAGCAGCAAGAGCTTTCAGGGCTGGGCCCTTCCTTGTGGGAGAAGGAGCCGGACGTTTGCCTTCTCGGCAAGAGGCTCTTTCGCTGCCGAGCGCTATGAGATGTTGCGTCTCTGGGAAAGCACAGATCCCCAGTGCTGTTGTGCCTGTAGATAAGGCGCCAAGGCACCGTGAAGAGCAGCAAGAGCTTTCAGGGCTGGGCCCTTCCTTGTGGGAGAAGGAGCCGGACGTTTGCCTTCTCGGCAAGAGGCTCTTTCGCTGCCTAGCGCTATGAGATGTTGAGTCTCTGGGAAAGCACAGATCCCCAGTGCTGTTGTGCCTGTAGATAGGGTTCCAAGGGTAGGTGAAGAGCAGCAAGAGCTTTCAGGGCTGGGCCCTTCCTTGTGGGAGAAGGAGCCGGACTTTTGCCTTCTCGGTAAGAGGCTCTGCTGCGGCCGAGCTCCATGAGATGTTGAGTTTCTGGGAAAGCACAGATCCCCAGTGCTGTTGTGCCTGTAGATAGGGTTCCAAGGGTAGGTGAAGAGCAGCAAGAGCTTTCAGGGCTGGGCCCTTCCTTGTGGGAGAAGGAGGCGGACGTTTGCCTCTTCGGCAAGAGGCTCTTTCGCTGCCGAGCGCCATGAGATGTTGAGTCTCTGGGAAAGCACAGATTCCCCAGTGCTGTCGTGCCTGTAGATAGGGTGCCAAAGCACCGTGAAGAGCTGCAAGAGCTTTCAGGGCTGGGCCCTTCCTTGTGGGAGAAGGAGCCGGACGTTTACCTTCTCGGCAAGAGGCTCTTTCGCTGCCCGAGCGCCATGAGATGTTGCCTCTCTGGGAAAGCACAGATCCCCAGTGCTGTTGTGCCTGTAGATAAGGCGCCAAGGCACCGTGAAGAACAGCAAGAGCTTTCAGGGCTGGGCCCTTCCTTGTGGGAGAAGGAGCCGGACGTTTGCCTTTTCGGCAAGAGGCTCTGCCGCGGCCGAACGCCATGAGATGTTGCGTCTCTGGGAAAGCACAGATCCCCAGTGCTGTTGTGCCTGTAGATAGGGTTCCAAGGGTAGGTGAAGAGCAGCAAGAGCTTTCAGGGCTGGGCCCTTCCTTGTGGGAGAAGGAGCCGGACGTTTGCCTTCTCGGTAAGAGGCTCTGCTGCGGCCGAGCGCCATGAGATGATTGCGTCTCTGGGAAAGCACAGATCCCCAGTGCTGTTGTGCCTGTAGATAGGGCGCCAAGGGTAGGTGAAGAGCAGCAAGAGCTTTCAGGGCTGGGCCCTTCCTTGTGGGAGAAGGAGACGGACGTTTGCCTTCTCGGCAAGAGGCTCTTTCGCTGCCGAGCGCCATGACATGTTGCGTCTCTGGAAAAGCACAGATCCCCAGTGCTGTTGTGCCTGTAGATAGGGTTCCCAGTGTAGGTGAAGAGCAGCAGCAGCTTTCTGGGCTGGGCCCTTCCTTGTGGGAGAAGGAGCCGGACGTTTGCCTTCTCGGCAAGAGGCACTGCCGCGGCCGAGCGCCATGAGATGTTGCGTCTCTGGGAAAGCACAGATCCCCAGTGCTGTTGTGCCTGTAGATAGGGCGCCAAGGGTAGGTGAAGAGCAGCAAGAGCTTTCAGGGCTGGGCCCTTCCTTGTGGGAGAAGGAGCCGGACGTTTGCCTTCTCGGCAAGAGGCTCTTTCGCTGCTGAGCGCTTTGAGATGTTGCAACTCTGGAAAAGCACAGATCCCCAGTGCTGTTGTGCCTGTAGATAGGGTTCCCAGTGTAGGTGAAGAGCAGCAGCAGCTTTCAGGGCTGGGCCCTTCCTTGTGGGAGAAGGAGCCGGACGTTTGCCTTCTCGGCAAGAGGCACTGCCGCGGCCGAGCGCCATGAGATGTTGCGTCTCTGGGAAAGCACAGATCCCCAGTGCTGTTGTGCCTGTAGATAGGGCGCCAAGGGTAGGTGAAGAGCAGCAACAGCTTTCAGGGCTGGGCCCTTCCTTGTGGGAGAAGGAGCCGGACGTTTGCCTTCTCGGCAAGAGGCTCTTTCGCTGCCGAGCGCCATGAGATGTTGCCTCTCTGGGAAAGCACAGATCCCCAGTGCTGTTGTGCCTGTAGATAGGGTTCCAAGGGTAGGTGAAGAGCAGCAAGAGCTTTCAGGGCTGGGCCCTTCCTTGTGGGAGAAGGAGACGGACGTTTGCCTTTTCGGCAAGAGGCTCTGCCGCGGCCGAGCGCCATGAGATGTTGCGTCTCTGGGAAAGCACAGATCCCCAGTGCTGTTGTGCCTGTAGATAGGGCGCCAAGGCACCGTGAAGAGCAGCAAGAGCTTTCAGGGCTGGGCCCTTCCTTGTGGGAGAAGGAGCCGGACGTTTGCCTTCTCGGCAAGAGGCTCTTTCGCTGCTGAGCGCTTTGAGATGTTGCGTCTCTGGGAAAGCACAGATCCCCAGTGCTGTTGTGCCTGTAGATAGGGTTCCAAGGGTAGGTGAAGAGCAGCAAGAGCTTTCAGGGCTGGGCCCTTCCTTGTGTGAGAAAGAGCCGGACGTTTGCCTTTTCGGCAAGAGGCTCTGCCGCGGCCGAGCGCCATGAGATGTTGCGTCTCTCGGAAAGTACAGATCCCCAGGGCTGTTGTGCCTGTAGATAGGGTTCCAAGGGTAGGTGAAGAGCAGCAAGAGCTTTCAGGGCTGGGCCCTTCCTTGTGGGAGAAGGAGCCGGACGTTTGCCTTTTCGGTAAGAGGCTCTGCTGCGGCCGAGCACCATGAGATGTTGCGTCTCTGGGAAAGCACAGATCCCCAGTGCTGTTGTGCCTGTAGATAGGGTGCCAAGGGTAGGTGAAGAGCATCCAGAGCTTTCAGGGCTGGGCCCTTCCTTGTGGGAGAAGGAGCCGGACGTTTGCCTTCTCGGTAAGAGGCTCTGCTGCGGGCCGAGCACCATGAGATGTTGAGTTTCTGGGAAAGCACAGATCCCCAGTGCTGTTGTGCCTGTAGATAGGGTTCCAAGGGTAGGTGAAGAGCAGCAAGAGCTTTCAGGACTGGGCCCTTCCTTGTGGGAGAAGGAGCCGGACGTTTGCCTTCTCGGCAAGAGGCTCTTTCGCTGCCGAGGGCCATGAGATGTTGAGTCTCTGGGAAAGCACAGATCCCCAGTGCTGTTGTGCCTGTAGATAGGGTGCCAAAGCACCGTGAAGAGCTGCAAGAGCTTTCAGGGCTGGGCCCTTCCTTGTGGGAGAAGGAGCCGGACGTTTACCTTCTCGGCAAGAGGCTCTTTCGCTGCAGAGCGCCATGAGATGTTGCCTCTCTGGGAAAGCACAGATCCCCAGTGCTGTTGTGCCTGTAGATAGGGCGCCAAGGGTAGGTGAAGAGCAGCAAGAGCTTTCAGGGCTGGGCCCTTCCTTGTGGGAGAAGGAGCCGGACGTTTGCCTTCTCGGCAAGAGGCTCTTTCGCTGCCGAGCGCTATGAGATGTTGCGTCTCTGGGAAAGCACAGATCCCCAGTGCTGTTGTGCCTGTAGATAAGGCGCCAAGGCACCGTGAAGAGCAGCAAGAGCTTTCAGGGCTGGGCCCTTCCTTGTGGGAGAAGGAGCCGGACGTTTGCCTTCTCTGCAAGAGGCTCTTTCGCTGCCTAGCGCTATGAGATGTTGAGTCTCTGGGAAAGCACAGATCCCCAGTGCTGTTGTGCCTGTAGATAGGGCGCCAAGGGTAGGTGAAGAGCATCCAGAGCTTTCAGGGCTGGGCCCTTCCTTGTGGGAGAAGGAGCCGGACGTTTGCCTTCTCGGCAAGAGGCTCTGCCGCGGCTTAGCGCCATGAGATGTTGCGTCTCTGGGAAAGCACAGATCCCCAGTGCTGTTGTGCCTGTAGATAGGGCGCCAAGGGTAGGTGAAGAGCAGCAAGAGCTTTCAGGGCTGGGCCCTTCCTTGTGGGAGAAGGAGCCGGACGTTTGCCTTCTCGGCAAGAGGCTCTTTCGCTGCTGAGCGCTATGAGATGTTGCGTCTCTGGGAAAGCACAGATCCCCAGTGCTGTTGTGCCTGTAGATAAGGCGCCAAGGCACCGTGAAGAGCAGCAAGAGCTTTCAGGGCTGGGCCCTTCCTTGTGGGAGAAGGAGCCGGACGTTTGCCTTTTCGGCAAGAGGCTCTGCCGCGGCCGAGCGCCATGAGACGTTGCGTCTCTGGGAAAGCACAGATCCCCAGTGCTGTTGTGCCTGTAGATAGGGTTCCAAGGGTAGGTGAAGAGCAGCAAGAGCTTTCAGGGCTGGGCCCTTCCTTGTGTGAGAAAGAGCCGGACGTTTGCCTTTTCGGCAAGAGGCTCTGCCGCGGCCGAGCGCCATGAGATGTTGCGTCTCTCGGAAAGTACAGATCCCCAGTGCTGTTGTGCCTGTAGATAGGGTTCCAAGGGTAGGTGAAGAGCAGCAAGAGCTTTCAGGGCTGGGCCCTTCCTTGTGGGAGAAGGAGCCGGACGTTTGCCTTCTCGGTAAGAGGCTCTTTCGCTGCCGAGCGCCATGAGATGTTGCGTCTCTGGGAAAGCACAGATCCCCAGTGCTGTTGTGCCTGTAGATAGGGTTCCAAGGGTAGGTGAAGAGCAGCAAGAGCTTTCAGGGCTGGGCCCTTCCTTGTGGGAGAAGGAGCCGGACTTTTGCCTTCTCGGTAAGAGGCTCTGCTGCGGCCGAGCTCCATGAGATGTTGAGTTTCTGGGAAAGCACAGATGCCCAGTGCTGTTGTGCCTGTAGATAGGGTTCCAAGGGTAGGTGAAGAGCAGCAAGAGCTTTCAGGGCTGGGCCCTTCCTTGTGGGAGAAGGAGCCGGACGTTTGCCTCTTCGGCAAGAGGCTCTTTCGCTGCCGAGCGCCATGAGATGTTGAGTCTCTGGGAAAGCACAGATTCCCAGTGCTGTCGTGCCTGTAGATAGGGTGCCAAAGCACCGTGAAGAGCTGCAAGAGCTTTCAGGGCTGGGCCCTTCCTTGTGGGAGAAGGAGCCGGACGTTTACCTTCTCGGCAAGAGGCTCTTTCGCTGCCGAGCGCCATGAGATGTTGCCTCTCTGGGAAAGCACAGATCCCCAGTGCTGTTGTGCCTGTAGATAGGGCGCCAAGGGTAGGTGAAGAGCAGCAAGAGCTTTCAGGGCTGGGCCCTTCCTTGTGGGAGAAGGAGCCGGACGTTTGCCTTCTCGGCAAGAGGCTCTTTCGCTGCCGAGCGCTATGAGATGTTGCGTCTCTGGGAAAGCACAGATCCCCAGTGCTGTTGTGCCTGTAGATAAGGCGCCAAGGCACCGTGAAGAGCAGCAAGAGCTTTCAGGGCTGGGCCCTTCCTTGTGGGAGAAGGAGCCGGACGTTTGCCTTCTCGGCAAGAGGCTCTTTCGCTGCCTAGCGCTATGAGATGTTGAGTCTCTGGGAAAGCACAGATCCCCAGTGCTGTTGTGCCTGTAGATAGGGCGCCAAGGGTAGGTGAAGAGCAGCAAGAGCTTTCAGGGCTGGGCCCTTCCTTGTGGGAGAAGGAGCCGGACGTTTGCCTTCTCGGAAAGAGGCTCTGCCGCGGCCGAGCGCCATGAGATGTTGAGTCTCTGGGAAAGCACAGATCCCCAGTGCTTTTGTGCCTGTAGATAGGGCGCCAAGGCACCGTGAAGAGCAGCAAGAGCTTTCAGGGCTGGGCCCTTCCTTGTGGCAGAAGGAGCCGGACGTTTGCCTTTTCGGCAAGAGGCTCTGCCGCGGCCGAGCGCCATGAGATGTTGCGTCTCTCGGAAAGTACAGATCCCCAGTGCTGTTGTGCCTGTAGATAGGGTTCCAAGGGTAGGTGAAGAGCAGCAAGAGCTTTCAGGGCTGGGCCCTTCCTTGTGGGAGAAGGAGCCGGACGTTTGCCTTTTCGGCAAGAGGCTCTGCCGCGGCCGAACGCCATGAGATGTTGCGTCTCTGGGAAAGCACAGATCCCCAGTGCTGTTGTGCCTGTAGATAGGGTTCCAAGGGTAGGTGAAGAGCAGCAAGAGCTTTCAGGGCTGGGCCCTTCCTTGTGGGAGAAGGAGCCGGACGTTTGCCTTCTCGGTAAGAGGCTCTGCTGCGGCCGAGCGCCATGAGATGATTGCGTCTCTGGGAAAGCACAGATCCCCAGTGCTGTTGTGCCTGTAGATAGGGCGCCAAGGGTAGGTGAAGAGCAGCAAGAGCTTTCAGGGCTGGGCCCTTCCTTGTGGGAGAAGGAGACGGACGTTTGCCTTCTCGGCAAGAGGCTCTTTCGCTGCCGAGCGCCATGACATGTTGCGTCTCTGGAAAAGCACAGATCCCCAGTGCTGTTGTGCCTGTAGATAGGGTTCCCAGTGTAGGTGAAGAGCAGCAGCAGCTTTCAGGGCTGGGCCCTTCCTTGTGGGAGAAGGAGCCGGACGTTTGCCTTCTCGGCAAGAGGCACTGCCGCGGCCGAGCGCCATGAGATGTTGCGTCTCTGGGAAAGCACAGATCCCCAGTGCTGTTGTGCCTGTAGATAGGGCGCCAAGGGTAGGTGAAGAGCAGCAAGAGCTTTCAGGGCTGGGCCCTTCCTTGTGGGAGAAGGAGCCGGACGTTTGCCTTCTCGGCAAGAGGCTCATTCGCTGCCGAGCGCCATGAGATGTTGCGTCTCTGGAAAAGCACAGATCCCCAGTGCTGTTGTGCCTGTAGATAGGGTTCCCAGTGTAGGTGAAGAGCAGCAGCAGCTTTCAGGGCTGGGCCCTTCCTTGTGGGAGAAGGAGCCGGACGTTTGCCTTCTCGGCAAGAGGCACTGCCGCGGCCGAGCGCCATGAGATGTTGCGTCTCTGGGAAAGCACAGATCCCCAGTGCTGTTGTGCCTGTAGATAGGGCGCCAAGGGTAGGTGAAGAGCAGCAACAGCTTTCAGGGC